>NC_043022.1:6022416-6032416 GCF_006345805.1 Octopus sinensis
GGGCGAGGGTTCTAATGGTTTGGGAAGAACCCTGTTTTGGGGTGAGAGAGAATATTTTTCTGAGTAGGCAGAATGCCTGAGCAGCATTTCACCTGGCTTTGTGTTCTGAGTTTAAATTCCACCAAAGTCAATTTTGCCTTTCATCCTTTTGGGGTTGGAAAAATAAATACCAGTTGCACATTGGGGGTCAATGCAATCGACTATCCCTCTTTCCCGAACTTTCAGGCTTTGTGCCTACAATAGACAGGATTATTATTATTATTATTATTGTATTATATTATTATTATTATTATATATTATATTATTATTTATTATATTATTATTATTATTATCTATTATTATTGTATTATTATTATATTATTATTATATTTTATTATTATTATTATTATATACGGAGGCAAGCTGACAGAATCATTAAGCACACAGCGTGATAAATGCTTAACAGCATTTCTTGCATTTTCACCCAGGTAAACTTTGCTTTTTATCATTTCAGGTTTAATAAAATAAGTACCAGTGAAACACTGGGGTCGATGTAATGGACTATCCCCCTCCCCACAAAATTTTCAGCTCTTGCGTTTACAGTAGAAAAGATTATTATTATTATAGTTATATGACCACTTTCCATTGTCTGGCCTGATTATTACAGTCCAAATCATTTCTTTCTTGAGAGCCACTGGTCCTTTAGACTGGTACTTGTATGTGTCAGTTTGGGTTTGTCTCAATGGCTGGATTCCCTTCTTACTACCAACCACTTTATAGAATGTACTGGGTGTGTTTCACTGCGGCACCGAGGTTGATAAACCCTCGGCAAGACAGAACAGAAAGGGATCTCACAAATTTACGTCTTCTCTGTTCATTTGCAACCACTTTAATATGTGTACTGGGTACATTGTTCATGATGCCAGCACTGGGGGTTGTCTCAGGGCCATCTTTAGGTATGGTAAAATAAGGTAAAAGCGCTGGTTTCCTGGTTTCCATGGCTTAGAAATTCCCTACCTGGATGGGACACCAGTCCCTTGTAGGATAACTCATTTTTTTACCAGCTGAGTGGACTGGAGCAACGTGAGATGAAGTGCTTTGCTCAAGAGTACAATGTTGCATCACCCAGTCCAGGAATTGAAACCACAATCTTACAATCACAAGTCCAACATTCTAACCACTAAACCATTGTCTTATGGCAAGGGAATACTAGGCAATTGACCAGGGGCCTTACAGGCCTAGGGTCCAGGGAACACCAGGCAGTTGACCAGGGGCCTTACAGGTCTAGGGTCCAGGGAACACCAGGCAATTGACCAGGGGCCTTACAGGTTTTGGGTCCCAGTTCTGGTCAATGCATGCTCTGGGTTGCTGTCAATAAATACTACAGGGCCCTGTGCAGTGATTTATCCGGAAACTTCACAGGTCAAAGGGTCCAATTCTGATCCTATGTATGCTGCGGTTTGCTGTCAAGAAACAAATACTAAAGAGTCCAGTACACTGGTTTGCCCAGTGACCTAAAAGACATCCCTCAGTTGTCTCACTCCCCAATCACTGCAGGGGTGTGTAGGGAGAGGGCTTTTCACCAACACAGGAAGTACAGGACATGTCTAAAGGATCAAAAAGTATGCAGATGTTATATTTTTAATTGCTGGTCATGGTTGGGTTCAAGGCTGCCTTGACAATGTCTGACAAAGAACATCATTAGCAATATATTTTGGTTTTGCACCTGGACAGACCAGAATTAAATGGGAAGTTGACAGAATAACGACTGTAATTTTGTAATAATGTAAGGTTTAATTAGCTCTTGGATTAAACACTCTTCCGGATTCATCTTCATTTGATTATGATTGATATTGGGGTCAATTAGTGACTCATAAGAATTGACCCATGAACAGGTGTGAAGATAGGAGAGTTGAGTAAAACAGGTGTGAAAAGGTCAGTATGGCAGGACCCCCAAGAGAAATTTCGCAAAGCAAAATATATACCCGGGGTCAGGCTGCTTTCAGGTTCCAGCAGGGGGATGTCATTCAAAACATTCAAGGGGGCCTATGAGGGTAGGGAGGGATTCGTTGTTCACCCCCAACCCCTGTTTGTCTTTCCAAGCTGATGTACTGGCTGACCCACCCCACTGCTCCATTATCGACTCTGGGTACCGGGTGGGGGTGATGTTTGATCATTTAAAGGATTTCATAGAAATTTGATACTGCTGCATCTGTTTTACTGGGGGGGGGAGGGGGGTAACTCTAATTAGTTAATAAGGGGTATATCAGTTTGGGTTTTAGGGGATGGAATTTTTTTTTTTTTGGGTGGGGGGGGTCGTTATTTTGTGGGGGTGTGGTTTAAAAGTCATTCTTTTTAAGGCTAAACATTTAAAACCATGAAATATCCACTTGTACTTCATTAAATTTGTAAATTCTAAAACTGTTTGCATCAACTTAGTGTGAAATTGGAAGAAGAACAAGAACAAGAACAAGAAGAAGACTGATTTTGTTTTAAAGTGATGACTAACAGATGGTTAAACGGATATAAGCAACCCCTTTGTGGAATTTGAACCTGTAACAGAGAGGAGTCAAAAATAAATCCTACAAAACAGTTATTTTATAGGCCAGGTCCCTCTATTATTTCCACCATCTTCATCACCCTGTGAAAGTAGGGAACACTATGATAAACGTTGCACGGATAGATTCTCCCCCACCCCACCGCCACTACCAAACTCCAGACTGTGATCCCCCCCGCCCCACTCTGCCTCTCTCTTCTTCTCCTAACATCATTAAATGTTATCATTCATTCAAATGACTTTGTGTGTTGTGTGTCTCTCTTCTCTTCTCTTCTCTTAGTTCGACAACAACCTGTTTGGTATGAGCGATCGTCTGGTTAGCATTACTGTAAGGAAAGGAGGAAAGCATTTGGACACAGGCTTCCATCCATCTCCGCCTCCTTGTCTGGTTTATATATGAGAGAGAGATGAAGAGAGAGAGAGAGAGAGTTATGGACAGAGAGAGAGTGAGATGAAGAGAGAGAGAGAGTTATGGATAGAGAGAGAGAGAGAGAGAGAGAGTTATGGATAGAGAGAGAGAGAGAGTTATGGATAGGAGAGAGAGAGGAGTTATGGATAGAGAGAGAGAGATGAAGAGAGAGAGAGAGAGAGAGAGAGAGTTATGGATAGAGAGAGAGAGATGAAGAGATAGAGAGAGATGAAGAGAGAGAGAGAGATGAAGAGAGAGAGAGAGATGAAGAGAGAGAGAGAGAGTTTTGGATAGAGACGGAGACAGATAGGCAGAGAGAATAGGGAGGAGAATGGGGGGAGGGGAAAGAAGAGGGGGCGGGTAAGGTCTGAGAAGGATAACAAGAGCCATAGCTGCTGTTCCTGCAGACTTTTCTGCCTTTCCACCCAGAACCGGGTGGGATGGTGACAGCTGAATCTTACCCACACAATAAAGTTGTTGTAACTCTCCTGGTCCTGGGACAATTTCTTCTTTCCATTCCACCTCCATCACATCATTTCTCTCTCTCTCTCCCTCTTATCTATCTCTCTGTCACGCCATCCTCTCTCTCTCTCCCTCTTATCTATCTCCTCTCTACTCTGTCAAGCCTAGTTCTCTCTTCTCTCTCTCTCCCTCTTATCTATATCTCTGTCATGCCGTCTCTCCTATCTCTCTCCCTCTTACTATCTATCTCTGTCACGCACCGTCGTCTCTCCCTCTCTCCCTCTTTATCTATCTATCTCTCTGTCACGCCCGTCTCCTCTCTCTCTCCCTTTATCTATCTCTCTGTCACGCCGTCTCCCTCTCTCTCTCCCTCTTATCTATCTCTCTTGTCACGCAGTCTCTCTCTCTCTCTCTCCCCTCTTATCTATCTCTCTGTCACGCAGTCTCTCTCTCTTCTCCCCTCTTCCCATACTCTTATCTACTCTCTTGTTCACGCCGTCTCTCTCTCTCCCTCTTATCTATCTCTCTGTCATGCCGTTCTCCCTCCTCCCTCTTATCTATCTCTCTGTCACGCCCGTCTCTCTCTCTCTCTCCCTTCTTATCTATCTCTTCTGTCACACGCCGTCTCTCTCTCTCTCTCTCTCCCCTCTTATCTATCTCATCTCCGGTCACGCCGTCTCTCTCTCTCTCTCTCTCCCTCTTATCTATCTCTCTGTCACGCCGTCTCTCTCTCCCTCTCCCTCTTATCTATCTCTCTGTCACGCCGTTCTCTCTCTCTCTCTCCCTCTTATCTATCTCTCTGTCACACGCGTCTCTCTCTCTCTCCCTCTTATCTATCTCTCTGTCACGGCCGTCTCTCTCTCTCCCTCTTATCTATCTCTCTGTCATGCCGCCCTCTCTCTCTCTCTCACCCTCTTATCATCCTCTCTGTCACGCCCTGTCTATCGTCCGTCACGTTTCTCTCCCTCTCCCCCTATTATCTATCTCTCTGTCACGCCGTCTCTCTCTCTCTCTCCTTCTTATCTATCTCTCTGTCACGCCGTCTCTCTCTCCCTCTTATCTATCTCTCTGTCACGCCGTTCTCTCTCTCTCCCTCGATCTTATCTCTCTGTCACGCTCGTCTCTCTCTCTCTCTCTCCCTCTTATCTATCTCTCTGTCACGCCGTCTCTCTCCTCTCTCCCTCTTATCTATCTCTCTGTTACGCCGTAGTCTCTCTCTCTCCCTCTTATAATCTCTCTGTCACGCCGTCTCTCTCTCTCTCTCCCTTTCTTATTCTATCTCTCTGTCACGCCGTCGTCTCTCTCTCTCTCTCCCTCTTATCTATCTCTCTGTCACGCCCGTCTCTCCTCTCTCTCTCTCCCTCTTATCTATCTCTCTGTCACGCCCCGTCTCTCTCTCCCTCTCTATCCTCTTATCTATCTCTCTGTCACGCCGTCTCTCTCTCTCTCTCTCTCCCTCTTATCTATCTCTCTGTCACGCCGTCTCTCTCTCTCTCTCTCCTATTTATATCTCTCTGTCACGGCCGTCTCTCTCCTCTTATCTATCTCTCTGTCACGCCGTCTCTCTCTCTCTCCCTATATCTATCTTTCTGTCACGCGTCTCTCTCTCTCTCTCCCTCTTATCTATCTCTCTGTCACACCGTCTCTCTCTCTCCCTCTTATCTATCTCTCTGTCACGCCGTCTCTCTCTCTCCCTCTTATCTATCTCTCTGTCACGCCGCCTCTCTCTCTCTCTCCCCTCTTATCTATCTCTCTGTCACGCCGTCTCTCTCTCTCCCTCTTATCTATCTCTCTGTCACGCCGTCTCTCTCTCTCTCTCTTATCTATCTCTCTGTCACGCCGTCTCTCTCTCTCTCTCTCCCTCTTATCTATCTGTCACGCCGTCTCTCTCTCCCTCTTATCTATCTCTCTGTCACGCCGTCTCTCTCTCTCTCCCTCTTATCTATCTCTCTGTCACGCCGTCTCTCTCTCTCTCCCTCTTATCTATCTCTCTGTCACGCCGTCTCTCTCTCTCTCCCTCTTATCTATCTCTCTGTCACGCCGTCTCTCTCTCTCTCTCTTATCTATCTCTCTGTCACGCCGTCTCTCTCTCTCTCTCCCTCCTCTTATCTATCTCTCTGTCACGCCGTCTCTCTCTCTCTCTCTCCCTCTTATCTATCTCTCTGTCACGCCGTCTCTCTCTCTCTCCCTCTTATCTATCTCTCTGTCACGCCGTCTCTCTCTCTCTCCCTCCCTCTTATCTATCTCTCTGTCACGCCGTCTCTCTCTCTCTCCCTCTTATCTATCTCTCTGTCACGCCGTCTCTCTCTCTCTCTCCCTCCCTCTTATCTATCTCTCTGTCACGCCGTCTCTCTCTCTCCCTTATCTATCTCTCTGTTACGCCGTCTCTCTCTCTCTGTCACGTCGTCTCTCTCTCTTCCCTCTTATCTATCTCTGTCACGCCGTCTCTCTCTCTCCCTCTTATCTATCTCTCTGTCACGCCGTCTCTCTCTCTCTCTCCTTCACGCCGTCTCTCTCTCTCTCCCTCTTATATCTCTCTCTCTCTCTCTCTCCCTCACGCCGTCTCTCTCTCTCTCTCTCTCCCTCTATTGTTCTTTCTCCTTCATCACACAAACGCTCATCTTATTTTGCCATTGTTATATTCAAAATCCACGCCAAGTGAAATCACACTCACACACTTATTACATCCTCGCCACTTCTCTTATCTCCTCTATCTCTCTCGCTCACGCGCGCAGTTTTACTACATTTTCCCTCTTCTCCATCTCCGCCTCTTCTGACCAAACCTGCCTGCTGCTACCCCGCCACCCTTCTCTCGTTAAGGAGCCCCTCATGAGATGCTGACGGCGACGGCGGCACCGACTGCTGCTCCTGCTGCTGTTTCTCGTTTCACATTGGAATATTAAACTGGCTGAACCCGTCCTTCTCTCTTCCTACTTCTTCTTCTTCTCATCCTTTCAAACCCCCAAAAGCCGTGTAAAAAGGCAGCAGCACCACTAAAGCAAAACACAACTGACTTACTACTAAAGCGATGGGAAACTGAACGGTTAAATATAAACAAACAAACACACACGCACATTAAAAAACTGAAAGAAATTATCTTTAATTGTTAATTAACTTTGTTCCTTTTTTTTGGTAATTTGTAACAACAAAAAAAAAACAAAAAAAGGAAGATTTATTTTTCGAATTTGGAATTAACGAAGGAAGTAAAATACGTCGGAAGTAAAAGAGAAAAAAAGGTTTTTTTAAAAAATTACAATCGACCAAACCCTTGGAATATTATCTTGACGGCGGATTCAAGGAGACTGAAAGGAATTGCTATCTATGTCCATTTCTATAGGATGGACATTGGGGTAGACCAGAGCTACCCCGCACCGCTACCGGACATCGTAGTAACAATTAACGGATTAACAATAGCAGCGAGAGGCTAGGCCAGCCGAGGGGGAGGAACATGGTCAAAGAGTAATAGACAAATCCTAGCAGCAGAAGCAGTCGCCTTCTTTATCCCAAATATCCCGGGGCCTAATTCCTCAAACCGGCCAGAATGGATTTTATTACAAATGGTTCTAATATTCGTTGACCTGATGAAGCCTCTACCCAAACCAAACAAGGGCTGCTTGTTTGTTGGGTAGAGGGGGAAAAGAGCCTGTTTGAAAGCATTTTGGCTTTTTTTTTTTTTTTACTTTCTTGTGACATGTGTTTTACCTAGAGTGATTGTCACGTCCTCCCAGATTTTTTTTTTTTTTACCTACAACAGCGGAGTCGGT
This sequence comes from Octopus sinensis, assembly GCF_006345805.1. Taxonomy (NCBI): domain Eukaryota; kingdom Metazoa; phylum Mollusca; class Cephalopoda; order Octopoda; family Octopodidae; genus Octopus; species Octopus sinensis. Next base: position 6,029,588 of record NC_043022.1, read on the forward strand.
GGAGCATCGCTGGTGGCGGCGGTGCTGGCTGGCCCACATCGGAGACAGACAGACAGTCTCTGTCAACATGCCAAATATCGAACAGCTGGCCACAAAACAGAGGTAAACCGATTTTTTTGGGGTTCTTCTCATTTCGTTTTATTGCATTTTATTTTGTAACGTAGCACAGGGTTTCGAATCGGTGATCCGGTTTCGATTCTCGGATGTGACAGTTTCAATATCATGTACATTTCTAATGACCCTTGAAGTACACACACACACACACACACACGGTACACCTTCCTACTTGTGTGTGTCTTTGGAAACATTACGTAAGAATTGTGTTTATGGTGTTTCGTGACTTGTGTTGAAGATTTGGGTTTACGTGACTTATACATCTATAGGATATATACGCATGTATGTATACATCTGCTAATACAATCTAGAGATGATCATATTGTTACAATCTGATAACAGTCTTACAACGTGCGTATACATGTTCACACACCATAACTTGTGTGTGTGTATGAGGTATATATATATGAAGCAGACACTGATGTATATGTATATGAAATAGGCAGGTCTGTATAATGTATATACGCACCCGTTATACGCATATGAAGCTGACATGTATATATGTCATATACTTACTGATGTAGTATCTGTTATACACACACAGCAATGTGTATAACGCATTGTGTTTGTTATATACACACACACATACAGTAGTGTATATTTATGAAGCCGACACGCTCGTTACATTGTGTTGTGTTTATTTATGAAATAACGGAAATTAATTAAGAAGATGCTAATGAAGTTAATGAAGTTTATATATAGCAAGTTTTTTTTTTATGAAAAGCCGAGATTTCCCGTGTATATTAGGAAGAATGTCAAAGTTAATGTCACACACGAGAAACACGTGTGTGTGTGTATAGGCCTACCGTTCTGTCTATGTAAGCAGTTGTAAGATTGTCGACTTAATTCACACGTACATACACACCGCCTGTGTCGTGTATGTATATATATATGTATATATATATATGGGATGGGGTATGTGTATGTTTAGATATATGAATGAACCAAAAAGTAAAGGAAAAAGATAGGTCTATACAAAGGGGGTGGGATGGGACTATGCGTGTATATAGCCCTGTCGCGAGTGTATATATATATATATATATATATATATATATGTATATATGGGATGGGGTATGTGTATGTTTAGATATATGAATGAACCAAAAAGTAAAGGAAAAAGATAGGTCTATACAAAGGGGGTGGGACGGGACTATGCGTGTATATAGCCCTGTCGCGAGTGTATAATATGGAGTGTATATATATTATATATATATATATATATATGTATATATATATATAGGCCAACGTTAAAGCGTCTATGTGGTTGCTTGAAGTGCTAGAAATAGCAGCCAAACTCACTTTTAAGTCACATTGTATCACTTTACGAAACAACGGATGTTGCGTAACGTGGTACTACTACAACTGCTGTACTGGAGTGCATCTGCACAGAGGACTGGATGGTCACGGTGAAGGCGTCTCTGATCATAAGTCTACTTCGTCAGGACTGACCTAGGGCTAATCAACAACTACAACACCCATGTACGTACGAGTCTGCGAAGGAGCCTGTGGGTGGTTGTTCACCCTGCTAGAAACAACAGCCACGTTTCTTTCAAATCGCATCCAACTATTGAGTTATTTTTTTTAAAATAATAAAACAAACTGGATGGTCGTTGATGGAACGCCTTCGGTGATATGTCCTGTTCAGTCAGTCCTGTCCCCGTAGCTAAAGCAATCACCACAACACTTACGGAGTGGAGGCCATGTGCTGTGAATGCAACTTGTCATTCATGTTTAATGACCGACGAAGAATAGGACAAACACGATTAATGGATAGTTATAAAGTTAAGAGGATTTTTATTGTCAAACTTGTTCCCTTTCAGACTTAATTAGTTTCTGATTGCCTTCGTCGAACCATTGTTATCATCCTCGTGTCGTTTTAATTAACTAAAACTCATTAGTTAACTCAATCAACGATGTTTTTGATTCAAACTTTTTACCATCAGAGAGATTTGACAGAAGTCGTGGTAGAGCAGGCAGACCCTTCGTCATAAGCCAATCCCACCGTGACATCTACCCACCTACTTAGTTGTTATTTAGCACCAGGTCAGTCCCGATAGGGCTGACAGACCATTGATCACAAGCCAATCCAACGATGGCCCTACCGTCTCGTCTAGTTGTTTAGCTTTAAAAAAGTTAGTATCTGATAGCGCTGACAGACCTTTGAGGAATCAAATCTTGTTCCGTCCGTGACCACACCGTCTGTTTGTCAGAGATACCAAGACTACAACAACAATAACAACAAAATTATCTATCCGCTGTCCTTTTTTTTTTATGACGACAGTGAGAGGGAATACAACTGTTATTTCTAGCATAGAGGGTCGTTCAGAGAATGCAAGCATAGGTAAATTAGGACACACACACATACAATGCACAATACATAAACGCACATACAATACACAATATATATATACATACACATACACGCTCTCAACATTCTTGACATCCAAAAGTAAATATAGGTCTTTCCTCTCGACACCCCCTCAAATGCGTGTGTGCGGTGCCAGTCACTTCTTTGTACAGACATTATCAAAGATAGATAGAGGGTTTGTAACTTCTTGAGGATCCACTACCTGATCCCCACACCCACTACACTACACTCACACACTAACCCTTCTCTGTCTCTTATAGTTCTGGGTACATATATATATGCATGTGTGTGTGTCTATATGTATATATATATATATATACACAGACACATACATATATATATAATAT
>NC_043022.1:6034916-6057416 GCF_006345805.1 Octopus sinensis
CGTGTGACAAAGGACCTGAAGATTGCAATACTTTCGGCTGTCATCATGGATGTTGAGGATTAAATAACTTCGGCACATTCGTAAAATCTCTTGTAAAAGTCCTCATAAATCTCTTTCATGTTACCAAACTAATACAAGACAGACATTCCATGGAATACCTATTTCTTTACTACCCACAAGGGGCTAAACACAGAGGGGACAAACAAGGACAGACATAGGTATTAAGTCGATTACATCGACCCCAGTGCGTAACTGGTACTTAATTTATCGACCCCGAAAGGATGAAAGGTAAAGTCGACCTCGGCGGAATTTGAACTCACAACGTAACGGCTGACGAAATACTGTTAAGCATTTCGCCCGACGTGCTAACGTTTCTGCTAGCTCGCCGCCTTTCCATTCCATGGAATACCAATGTATTATTGTTTTAGCATTTGAACTGGCCCCTATCCTGCACAAGTATTCTCCCTATTTTATGTCCAAACCATCCAGATCCAGCCTCTCACACCTACCCTACAATGTTATCCCAAAAATAAACAATCACATCAGAGAAATCTTGAAGCAACAAGATGCCTTTTACTCGTTTGTTTGTTTCTGTCATTTTTACTGTGGCCATGCTGGAGCACCAACTTAAAGGGTTTTAGTGTAAGAAATTGGCCCTGGACTTATTCTATCGGTCACTTTTACTGAACAGCTAAGTTACAGAGACGTAAGCGCACCAACACTGGTTATCAAGCGATGGTGGAGAGGACAAACTCAGACACAAAGATAAACACATAAATTTATACATAAATATATATATATATATATATCTGTGTGTGTATATATATATATTTGACAGGCTTCTTTCAGTTTCCCAAATCCACTCACAAGGCTTTGGTCGGCCCGAAGCTATAGTAGAAGACACTTGCCCATGGTGTCACGCAGTGGGACTGAACCCAGAACCATGTGGTTGGTAAACAAGCTACTTACCACACAGCCACGCCTGCATCTATATTTAAAAGTTTCCTTGACAAGGTTTAGCAAAATAAATCTTGCCCGACAGACTTCCAGATTGATCTTTTGAACAGTTTTCAATTCAGTTTCAATTCTTACTTGGAGCCATTCTTTATTCGCTGCCATCTTCACCTTCCTTGATTTCTCCTTGGTTCTTAAAAGAAAACATTGTCTTGTCTCTTTGTCCTCATATCACCATTTGGTAAAAGGGTGACGATATGACCTCCAACTCCCCTGAAGTTGCTGGCCTTGTGCCAAAATTTGAAACTGGTGTATTTGTATGAGCAGAATCATTAGACTGTTGGACAGAATGAATGCATTGTGATGTTCACATTCTTAGTTCAAATCTTGCATTGGTCAGCTATCATTCGGTCCTGGGTTACAAGTTAAAATAGTCTGGTCAATACCATGATATACAAATACACACACACACACACACACATATGGTTGGAATACCTTTGATCATAAGTCTACTGTTTGAGTCACCCAGGTGTTGATTTATCTGCTTGAGCCACCCAGGTGTTGGTTTATCTGGTCGAGTCACTCAGGTGTTGGTTTAAGAGTTCCAACTCATATCTAGATTAGATTTCTCTGACACTCAATCATTATTGGTCGTATGAAATTCCTGCTATATTCCTTTTCCTATTCTTCATATATATATATGTGTGTAAATGTATTTGGTTTTGATCTTCCTTTTATCATTTACATTCTGCACCCTAAGGGGCAACAATTCTCAGACCTTTCATCTTTGTGACCCAGTTTTAGTAAATCAATAATCCTCCATAATCCATCCCCGACTCTTTTTTAAATTTCAAATGAAAGAAAATGTAGTTAAACATTTCATTATTCACTTGAAATATTCCTTGGTTTTTGTTTGTAGTGTAACGTTGTGGCTTTCATTCCTCTGGGTTATCGTATAACATATTGCTAATTGCTCAGTAAATGTTGAGCTGTGGCCCTGATGCCTATGGTCCAGGAATATTTCGTTTTTAACCCTTCAAGCATTCAGATTCATTTCTCAAACGTTTCATCCATATTTTTTAAACTTAATCACAGAGTATCTTGTGGCTTCAAGATGTGACTGGTTATTTTGAGAATGACATTGTAGGCTAGGTGTGAGAGGCTGGATCTGGCCAGTTTGAACATAAAACAAGTAGAATATTTGGGCTGGGTTTGACCGATTTAACCCTTTAGCACTCAGATTATTTCATCAAATCTAATGCTTATTTATTCACATTGCTTTGAATTAATCCTGCATCATCTTGTAGCTTTGAGATTTCAGTGATGGGATTGTTTTATTTTGAGAATGACATTGTAGGGTAAGTGGGAGAGGCTGGATCAGGACAGTTTCATCATGAAACAGGTAGAATATTTAGACCGGATGTAGTTGATTTAAATGCTATAGGCTTAAGGGTCCATAGATTAGGGACCAATGTTTTGGAGGGAATAAACTGTATGTCTGTATCTTGTCGTACAACTCTACATTAAAACACGAAATTTGAATCTTCCCATTTCGTATGAAAAATATCTGTTTATTCATCAGTCACTGCTTATTCACCAGTCATTGATGAAAGCCTTGACTTCACCTGTGTAGTTGTCTGGGGTTCATGTGACTGTAGATATCTGATGAGACCGATTCTGGTGCAGAAATAACAGCTTCGTGCGAAGGACACATACAGTCTGTGGCCTCATTTCTCCCTACTGACCTCGTTTAACAGATCTCATGTTTTGGTGTCTGCTTGCCTGAATGTGGGTCCCTTCTGAGGATTTCATACCTTTGTTAATGGGGTGGGAGGGCTGTCATAAAGCTTCTACCCGGATGAAGGATTCTCTGATAATGCACCTTCCTGACCTTTGATACTAACTTTCAGATTATGATAAAATTCCGATTATATGGCATTATGTAACACTGTAGATTAACTTCTATTCACCTAGTATTAAATAGGGGATAACCTGGTATAAAGGGATAAATTTTAGTAATCACTTTAGATTAATAGCCATATTTGACCCTTCAGCACTCAGATTAACCGTTCAAAATGTAATGTTTGCTTATTCACAATTTTTTTAATTAATCATGGATTATCTCACAGCTTTAAGATTTTAATTATGTCATTATGTTTTGAATGACATTGTTGGGTAGATGTGAAAGGTTGGAGCTGGCCAGTTTGAACAAAAAATAAGTTGAATATTTAATATCTGTATATATTACTGATGTATATATATATATATATATATATATATATAACTAATATAGGATAAAATTTTTCGAAAAAAATTTTATCAATGGCTAGCATATTAAAAAATACCTTTAAAGGTTAAATTTATAAACAACTTATAAACAAGTTGTTTATAAGTTGTGTATATATATATATCATCATCATCATCATCGTTTAACGTCCGTTCTCCATGCTAGCATGGGTTGGACGGTTCGACCGGGGATCTGGGAAGCCAGAAGGCTGCACCAGGCTCCAGTCTTATCTGGCAATGTTTCTTCAGCTGGATGCCCTTCCTAATGCCAACCACTCCGTGAGTGTAGTGGGTGCTTTTTACGTGCCACCTGCACAGGTGCCAGGAGAGGCTGGCAACGGCCACGTTCGGATTGGTGTATTTTATGTGCCACCGGCACGGAAGCCAGTCGAGGCGGCGCTGGCATCGGCCACGAGTCGGATAGTGCTTTTTACGTACCACCAGACCAGGGATCCTGGCTGGTTCAATTCAATTTCGATTTCGCTTGCCCCAACATGTCTTCGCAATATATATCATATTAACCCTTTAGCATTCAGATTATTGTCAGATATAATGTTCATTTATTTTCATTGTTTTGAATTAATCATGGATTATCTCATAGCTTTGAGATTTCAATTATGTGATTTAGTTTTAGAAAGACATTGTAGGGTAGGTGTGAGAGGTTGGATATGGCTGGTTTAAATGTTAAAGAGTTAAGGCAAAATTTCCTTGTTGCGGGTACATTTGAAACCACAACCCTTTAATCTCAATGCAATTTAGTAACAACAAAGATATGTTTTATGGCAACCTATATGTTTTATAGGTGCAGGCATGGCTGGGTGGTAAGAAGCTTGTTTCCCAACCACATGGTGCCAGGTTCAGTCCCACTGTGTGGCACCTTGGGCAAGTGTTTTCTCCTATAGCCTCAGGCCAACCAAAGCCTTGTGAGTGGATTTGGTAGACGGAAACTGAATGAAGCCAGCTGTATATATATATATGTATATATCTATGTGTGGTGTGACTTTGTATCTGCGTTTGTCCCGTCCCCCCTCCCATCATCGCTTGATAACCAGTATTGGTAACTTATCGGTTCAGTTTAGTGATTGCTTTCTACAATGTCATTGACGTCTACCAACACTGACTGACCTGACGATGGATAATGGCCGAAACATCTACTGCTATCATTTGCCTCATTTTTGTAGTTGGTCTGCAAGATTCTTGATGTAAATTTGTGCATTAAAACCAATCGTATTGTGTCTTGGAGGGGTCATTATGCCAATAATTGTAAACACATACACTGGTTCAATATCGCTTCTTTATTGTCAGTCAGTCAGTTAAACATGCAACCAACTAACTAATTGATTGTTTGTTTAATGTGTTGGTTAAACAATCAATCAATTGTTTGTTAGTCAAAGTCCTGTCTTCGCTTTCCATCACATTTTCAGAGACTTTCCCTCAGACATTTGTTAATTTTTATCGGTGTTTATTTGATCAACTAAGTCAACAATTGAATGTGTATCCTTTTAATACGAATCCACCTGAAATCACTCCTGCTTCTCTGAAGTAATTTTAAGCAAAAATTTGTTGAAACAAGGTGGTGTGTTTCAACAAAAATATGCTGATGAAAGGGGTAACTTTCGGTTTAAGCAATCTTACTATATTTGCCTTGTTATTGCCTTCAAGAAGAGGCAAAGATACCACTGGAATCCATGGACCGATGTCCAAGCTGTTTGTCTTCATCTGTTAATACTCATATCCCTGTTGTCATTGTTATATGCCCATGGGCTTACAGCATAGTGGATAAGAGTGCGGGCTAGCAACCCTTGGATTCTAAGTTCAATCTCTGGCAGGGACTTGAAAAATGATATAAAGAGAAAAATAATGGTTAGGTTTGAAATTCCACCAGGACACCTGATGAAGGCTGGAGAATGCATCAGCCGAAACATCATGGTGACTACAAACAAGGAAGAACACATATCCATCCATTGTAAATAATGTACATAATTCCTCATCTCAAAAAAAAAAAAAGAAAATATAGAATAGTATCACTGCCTGCATGGAAAGTGGACATTAGATGACAATGATGATGATGATGATGATGTTGTCAATCATTTTACTTTGAGGAAAGGAAACCTGGACTTTTTAATATACAGGGAATCTCGAGGATAATGAATAAAATCATTGATATGTTGTAGAAGTGCTGTGAGAACTCATCCAACCCATGCTAGCATAGAGAAACAGATGTAAAATGATGATGACAACGTAAGGTGCAGACATATTTGTGTGGTTAAAAAGTTGATTTTGCAACTATGTGGTTCTGGGTTCAAGCCCAGTGTGCAGTACTTTGGACACACATCTGCTGCTGTAGTACCCCCCCCAGTTGAATTATGGGAATTGGAAACTGCAGAAGCCCATCATGTATGAAACAGCTGTAAGCCAGTGGATGTAATTAACTAACTCCTGTTCACTTGTTCATTATCAACACACACACATATGTGTATCCATTTCTGTGTGTTTACTGGTATAAAAATCTGTGCTATGTCAAAAAAAGGTAACTTAGTAATTCAATAAATGGAGATTGATAAAATAGCAGACTGAACCAAATACTGAGATCTATATAAGATCAACAAAAACCCTTGAGGACAGTATCCCAGCATGGCCACATTTCAATAACTAAAACCAGTAAAAGAATTTTAGTAAAATGGTAATGGTTCTCTCAGGCGAGCTGGCAGAAACGTTAGCACGCCGGGCGAAATGCGTATCCGTATTTCGTCTGCCGTTACGTTCTGAGTTCAAATTCCGCCGAGGTCGACTTTGCCTTTCAGCCTTTCGGGGTCGATTAAATAAGTACCAGTTATGCACTGGGGTCGATATAATCGACTTAATCCGTTTGTCTGTCCTTGTTTGTCTTCTCTGTGTTTAGCCCCTTGTGGGTAGTAAAGAAATAGGTAATGGTTCTCTCAAGTGAAATGAAACTTTTGACTGTTTCCATTTCAAGTTGGAAACATTTCTCTTAGTTACGATCTCTGAAAACACAAACACCACACATACAGTTCCCCTTCCATTAAATGTCATAATTATCACTCATCATTTCACTTTCTGTGGAGGCACATGGCGTAGTGGTTAGAGCAGCCGACTTGTGGTCAAGGGATTGTGGATTCGAATCTCAGACCGGGCGATGTGTGTGTTAATGAGCGAAACACCTAAACTCTACACGGCTCTGGCAGAAGATAATGGCAAACTTCTGCTGACTCTTTCGCCACAACTTTCTCTCACTCTTTCCTCCTGCATCTAGCAGCTCACCTGAGACAGACCAGTGTCCCGTCCAGGTGGGGAACCTATATGTCAATGAAACTGGGAAACTGGCCCTTATGAGCCAGGCATGGCTCGAGAAGGAACAAGTAACAACACATCTCTCTCTCTCTCTCGTTAATACACCACTAATTAATATATTTATGGCAAACTACATTGTCTTAGGATCAATTCCACTGCATGGCACCTTGGACAGCTGTTATCTATCATTAAGTCAACCTGTAATTTGTGAAACTATGGGGATGGAATCTTGCTTGTAGAGTTATTCCTGTTCTTGAGGGTTAGATTTAATGATTTAATCCATCACCAAGGTCAACACCATGTCCAGGTCTTCTTGTGCTTTTAGGGGTCCTTATTCTGTTGTCAGTATTTGGGTCCGACCCACAACTTGGAGTCCTGGAAAAGGTCATGGGCACAGCATTTTCCTCTCAGATTATAACTGGTACCAGTTATATCAATGAGTGTTCCACTTCATCCAATCAATGGAACATCCTGCTTGTGAAATGAACTTGCAAGTGGCTGAGTACTCCACTGACAAGCATACCCTTAACGTAGTTCTCAGAATGGGAAAAGGCTGATCCCCTTTTGAATTACAGGTACAACTCATTTTTGCCAGCTGAATGGACTGGAGCAATAAAGTGGAGTTAAGTGTCTTGCTCAAGGACGCAGCATGCCAACAGAAATCCAGTTCATAACCTTACGCTCTTGGAAGAGCATCCAGCTGTAGAAACCTTGCTAAATCAGATCGGAATCTTGTGCAGCTTCCCTGCCCCCTAACTTAGCAGCTTTCAGACAACCTGTCCAACCCATGCCAGCATGAGAAACGGATGTCAAACGATGATGATCCTTACACTCATGCACCAGAATCCCTAACCACTGAGCCATCTGCCTTCACCAACTCAGCTCTGAAAATATTTAAAATATATTTAAGGCCCTAAAACACCAAAGCTCACTCGTTAAATGATATAAAAAAGAAATACATGAAGCTTCCGTTCTTCCAAAACTCTGCCCTATATTTTCAGCTGAACATCATTACGGTGCCCCCTTTCTGTATAATGACTTAGCTGTCAACCTTATTGACATTATATCACCTAAGTTTGCCATTTTTTTTAGCTCCGGAATATTGTGAATGTTGCAGTTGTAGACACGGCTGCTATTGTGGTCTGCGAATCGATGCCAGAGAACAACTTGCGGTTTCCCTGAGACGTGTTTTTACACATATTTGTGGTTGCCTATAATTATTGTGTCGGTGTGGGATGAAGGAAACTCTCTCTTAAACATCAGGGAACATGAAAAAAATAAAAAACCCAAAAAACTGTGGCTGTTCCTTTTTTTTTTTTTATGGTTACCTTATTTTCCTTCTAATATTGATCTCTTTGAAAACGTCTGGGGTTTTTTTTTTTTTTTTTTTTTTTTTGGCTCCTTTCATTTTTCCCTTTTTTTTTTTGCTGTTCCCAATTTTCCCTGACTTGCACTTTCTCAAACTCTCATCCTACCAATCTCTCTCCCTCCTTCACTTTCTCTTTCTCTCTTTCATATTCTACCACATGTAGTACACACTCACCCTCTCATCTTTATACATTCACACACTTCCCCCCCTCTCTCTCTCTCATTCCCTCCCTCTTGCTGTCTTTCTGTTCCCATATCATTTTCTTTTATTTTTTTTACTTGCTTCAGTCATTAGACTACGGCCATGCTGGGGCACCACCTTAGAGAATCTTTTTGTTGAATGACTCAACCCCAGTACTGAACCCTTTTGGTGCCAACCTGGCTGAAACCGGCGCTGGCTCTGTAGTACAAATGTCTTATTTTCAAAAGTTCTGAATTAAAATCTTCCACCAAACCTTAGTCACAATTTATGTTCCTAACACTACTAGCTTAATGATAACCAAGTTATTTTACTAAAGTCTTATATTTAAAGGCGCATGGCTCAGTGGTTAGAGCGTTGAGCTTATGATCGTGAGGTTGTGAGCTCGAATCCTGGACCAGGCTGCGTGTTGTGTTCTTGAGCAAGGCACTTTATTTCACGTTGCTCCAGTTCACTCAGCTGTAGAAATGAGTTGCGACGTCACTGGTGCCAAGCTGTATCGACCTTTGTCTTTCCCTTGGATAACACTGGTGGCGTGGAGAGGGGAGGCTGGTATGCATGGGCGACTGCTGGTCTTCCATAAACAACCTTGCCCAGACTTGTATCTAGGAGGGTAACTTTCTAGGTGCAATCCCATGGTCATTCATGACCGAAGGGGGTCTTTACCCTTATATTTAAAATTAACTGAAAGAAACACTGAGCATCTCAACATAAATATGGTAACGAAAGGGTTAATGAGAAAATCCACTGATGAATATTGTATAAATCCTTCAAATAATCTTTTTTTCCTTTGTTTATCTCGTTCACCGAAAGAGTTTTGTGTTGATCCAACTGATAAGCAATTTCCTTGACCCTTTTCATCAGATGAGATTGAAATACTGAGGTTGGTGCAATTGACTAAAACCCTTGATTGTGGCCCTGCAGTATGACCACTGTCCAGTCTGTGATTATAGTAATTAGTTTGAAAAGGCGGCGAGCTGGCAGAAACGTTAGCGCGCCGGGCGATATGCTTAGCCGTATTTCGTCTGTCGTTACGTTCTGAGTTCAAATTCCGCCGAGGTCAACTTTGCCTTTCATCCTTTCGGGGGTTGATAAATTAAGTACCAGTAACGCACTGGGATGATGTAATCGATTTAATCCCTTTGTCTGTCCTTGTTTGTCCCCTCTATGTTTAGCCCCTTGTGGGTAGTAAAGAAATATATATAGTAATTAGCTTGTAATGTTATGGAATACCTAACCCAACTCACTTTGGTGCCATCAGTGAGATGTTGGAGGAGGACTTACCATTAACCTATTTAGAAGCTGGAAATTCTTTACATATCATCCTTTACATACCATTAGTTTAGCCAACTGCATTAAATTTAACCATTTGCCATCTAAACCAGTCACATCTGGCCCAAATATTTCATCTGTTTTATGTTCAAATGAACAAGATCAGGCCTCTCACACCTAACTTACAATGTCATTTCTGAAAACTAAGCAATCCCATCATTGAAAGTTTTGAAGCCATGAGATAATCCATGATTAATTCAAAACAATATGAATGAATAAGGATTACATTTGACAGAATAATTTTTGAATGCTAAAGGGTTGAATCAGCCATACCTGGGCCCAAGTATTTTGTCTGTTTTATGTTTAAACCAGCCAGATCCTGCTTCTCACACCTACCTGACCATGTCTTTCTAAGAATAAAGCAGTCATTGAAATCTCAAAGCTGTGAGCTAATGTCTGATTAGTTCAAAACAATGGGAACAAATAAGCTTTATATTTGAGAGGGTAATCTGAAGAATGCTAAAGGGTCAAAATAGGGACCACATGAACCAGTGAGGGAGCTGTTCTGTATATAACAGCCAAATCTCTCCCTCGACAAACTCCCTACTCTCTTTGACCCTTTAGCATGTTAACCAGCCATATCCAGACCCAGATGGCCAAATCTGACCCCTTACACATGACCTACAATGTCATTCTAAAAATAAACAATCACTTCATTGGAATCTCAAAGCTAGGAGATAATCCATGATTTATTGAAGACAATGTGAATAGATAAGGATTAGCATTTAACAGAGTAATGTGAATGCTGAAGGCTGGATTGTGATATTTTGGTTGCCAATATGTCTGAGAGTATTCCTGGTTCTGTCATACTAAGCTTCTGTTTCTATTGTATGTTAAGTCCATTTACTTTATGTTCCCAGAAACACTCCCATAATGGAGTGGTTATCATGGTCTTAGTAGTTGCCAAATCCCTGCTCTAGGAGTAACTTTCTCCTTTCTAGGTGACCCTATTCATTGACACATCCCTTCCCCTGTGTCTAACAAATTGATGAAAGAAAACATCTTGATTATTTTAGAAATTAATTAAAGCATGCGGGCAGAGTAATTCATTAGAAATATAATCACTGAATCGTTAATCTCCGTATCTAGATATTTAATCAGTTAATACACAACTGAAATTAACGATAAGATAGCAAAATAGGCACCAGGGTTTGAGGAATTTGCCAAGAGTAAGTCTCAGAAAATACCAGAACATCATTTCGTCAATATTTCAATACTAGTCTTCTTTTCATCATAATAATCCTTTCCACTTACAGGCACAAGGCCTGAAATCTTGGGGGAGGAGACAGCAACCCCAGCGCCCAGCTGGCACCTATTTCACTGACCTCGAAAGGATTAAAAGCAAAGTCAACTGTGGCAGGATTTGAACTCGGAACATAAGGACAAAATGCTGCTAAGCATTTTACCCAATGTGCTAACGACTCTACCAGTTTACTGCCTTAATAATAATAATAATAATAATATAATAATAATAATAATAGTAATCCTTTCTACTAAAGGCACAAGGCCTGATATTTTAGGGGAGGGAGAAAGTCGATCATGTCGACCCCATTACTTGACTGGTACTTAATTTATCGACTGCAAACGTATGAAAGGCAAAGTCAATTTGAACTCAGAATGTACAGAATAGTAATATCTGGTAAAGTAAGGAGGACTACCATTTAAAACCAACATGTACGGTTATTCTTATATTTGTTTCAATCATTTGACTGTGGCCATGCTAGAGCACCGACTTTAGTCGAACAAATCGACCCCATGATTTATTCTTTGTAAGCCTAGTACTTATTTTATTGGTTTCTTTTGCTGAACCGCTAAGTTACGAGGAGGTAAACACACCAACATTGGTTGTCAAGCAATGGTGAGGGGACAAGCACAGACACACAAACACACACACACACACAACCCAATCTGTTTCTTAAAGGAGGGACATATTCATTATGCACAGAATGTTATTTAGGTCAATGGAGGTAATTGATTGGTTGAAATTGCCGAAATGCTCAGATTTTCAGACGAAATATCTTATAAACTATAGAATTTTCTCAATAAAGCCAAGAGAAAAAGATGTTTTATAAACACATTCTACCAGTATACATATATATATATACAATGAGCTTCTTTCAGTTTCCGTCTACCAAATCCACTCACAAGGCTTTGTTTGGCCTGAGGCTATAGTAGAAGACATTTGTCCAAGGTGCCAAGCAGTGGGACTGAACTTGGAATCATGTGGTTGGGAAGCAAGCTTCTTACCACACGGCCACTCCTGCATCATGTTTACAGTTTTTAAAATGATTTTCTCTTAGAAATATATGTTATGAAATTTCAAAGTCTTTTGTTACTGTAGTGTAGTCCCTTTTTTATCCATTCCTCACTGGTGTGCAATAGGTTATTAGTGACAAAGCTGTAAAAGTCCAGCAAAAGGCTTTGACACGATTGCAAAGTTGGATATAATGGTACTAGCATGTTTCCAATATCCGTTGGCGCCCTCCCATGAGGAAAATACAATTGTTTCTATTTTGACATGCAGGGTCACGCTATCAGATCGGAATCTCTTGGAATCTCTTGTCAAATAATTACAACTCTACACAAAGCTATACATGTGTGTGTTTGTGTGTGCATATGTGTGTGTATGCCTGTAAATTTATATATACATACATACATACACACACACACACACATACATACATACATACATACATACATACATATACACATAATTTATATATTGAAAAAGCATTTATATATATAATTAAAAATAGATTTATACATATATATATATATATATATATATGTGCATACATATATATATGTATAAATAAATTTATATATTGAAAAAAGCATTTATATATAATTAAAAATAGATTTATACATATATATATAGATATATATATATATATATATATGTGTGTGTGTGCATATATATATATATATATGTATAAATCTATTTTTAATTATATATATAAATGCTTTTTCAATATATAAATTTAATTACATATATATATATTTATTTATTTATTTACATATGTATGCAAAATTATTCATACATACATATATATGTATGTATGTGTGTGTATATATATATATATATATATATATATATATACACATTACTTGTTCAATATTTAAATATTATATCAAAGCTATTATATATTACATGTTACAGATATATTCGCAATTTTTTCGTGTCTTATTTTTATCATCACATGTATGTATTTTTTTTGTTTGTTTGTTTGTTCTGTTTGACCTTGCTTTTGCAGTTTTTCCCCATTCCATAATTGATTCTAGACAGACCTAGTGAGGAGGAGGAGGAGGAGGAAGATCCCTTCAGCAGACTCCCAGGATTTTTAACAAAGAATACTTACAACAACTACTTCCCCCCTCCCTCCCTCATTCTCCTTTGTCACTGTTGTTGTTGTTGTTGTTGTTTAGTGTCAGTCAGTCCCTCTTAGCAGAGGGCTTTTAACTTTCCCTCTCCCTCTCTCTTTCTCTTTCCCTTTTTTTCTGTCCCCCAATCATTCCCTTACCTCCCGCTATCTCTCTCTTGCTCTCCCTCCCCCTTTCCGTTTTTTTTCCTGTATTAATCTTGCCCTCCCTCCCTCTCTCCTCTCTCTCTCTCTCTCAGCCCTTCCTCATCCTTTGTCCCACCCCTCCCCTTGCTTTCCCTATAAATCAACCTACCTTTACTAGGTCAATCTTGCTGTAAGGAAATGGTTATAACTGATGAAAGAACTCTTATATTAGAGTAGGGAGTCACAGACTTTGTTGCCATGGTTACTCGCCTGCAATTGCATTATATTGTGTTGTCTGTATTTTTTTTTTCTTTGCATTTTTGTTTCTTTTTTTTTACTCTAATTTTTCACCTCTCCCCCCCCCCGTCTAGCACCCCACCCACATCTTATTTGTACCCTTTCAACACTTATTGCAGGTATTTTACACCCCATATCTTTCTTGTCTTCCTATTGTCTTCGCTGACAATATAAAAGAGATGAGTATCTTACGTATGCGTGCGTGTGCACACGTGTGTATGTGTGCGCATTTGTGTGGGTGTAAGACTTATGATGTCTCGCTCCCCCCCCCCACTGTCAAACCTTAATGTAATGGTTATGCAATTTACGTAATTCATCTCTCTCGCTCTCCTCATCTCACACAACGATACAATTAAATTAAAATCCGTTTCCTCCATCCTTTCATATTCCCCATTTGGAAGCGGGTGACAATAAAAAGCCAAATTATATTTTGAAATCCAAAAAGAGTTTGTAAGACGTTTGTTAGTTTGGTTACGGTGTAGAATCAATATTTATTCTCCATCAGAACCAAACTTACTAAAATCACCTACAGACTTCTCTTTGCATTTTATTACCTATTTCTTTATTACCCACAAGGGGCTAAACATAGAGGAGACAAACATGGACAGACATAGGTATTAAGTCAATTATATCGACCCCCAGTGCTTAACTGGTACTTAATTTATCGACCCCGAAAGGATGAAAGGCAAAGTCGACCTCGGCAGAATTTGAACTCAGAACGTAAAGACATACGAAATACCTATTTCTTTACTACCCACAAGGGGCTAAACATAGAGGGGACAAACATGGACAGACATAGGTATTAAGTCGATTATATCGACCCCAGTGCTTAACTGGTACTTAATTTATCGACCCCGAAAGGATGAAAGGCAAAGTCGACCTCGGCGGAATTTGAACTCACAACGTAACGGCAGCTGAAATACCGCTAAGCATTTCGCCCGACGTGCTAACGATTCTGCTAGGTCGCCGCCTTTGCATTTTATTACCATGGTTACTGCTAAGTTCCTTAGATTCAGATTTTGTTAAGGTTATTTCTACACATATCCGACAGAAACTATAGAACTATAGAATGTGCCACTGACTTATAAAATCATTTAGTGTACTTCAAAGTATATCAAGCTTACATAATGAAGTACACATACCAAACCATTTATCTGTACTCGTTATCTTTGTCTTCTGTGGCCTTGCCCCCCCCCCCACTAAAGCTCCGGCCATTAGCATCTCTCTGTTCTCCTGTCCAGTGCCATGGTCTCTAGTTCTTACCAGGTAAGCTTTATCTCTGTGATAATCCCCTGAATGACCCTACACCAGGAAACTTAGGACCAGCTTCTATATTTTCGTTGAGGGTTCTGTAAAGGGGCCTGTCTATTAATGTTTCTTATTGATCTGCATCGTGGCCTGCCCAAACCATTGTCCACTTCATTCTCTCCCTCTCGTGTCCAGCTGGTGGTTGACAAATTCTCACCCAAACATCCATGTTGCTGACAGAATTGTAATTCAGAAGACTTCACCAAAATCTTTATTTTTCACTTGTTTCATGCAAGAATTTCTATTCCCTCAAATCAACTCCAGTCCTTATTTTCTTTTGAACCCTGATATTTATTCTATTGGTCTCTTTTGCCAAACCACTAAGTTACAGGGACTTAAAAACACCAACACTGGTTGTCAAACAGTGGTGGGAGACAAAGACACACACACACTCACATATGTACATGTGTGTGTACATCAGGCTTCTTTCAGTTTCCCTCTACCAAATCTACCCACAAGAATTTGGTCGGCCTGAGGCTATAGAAGACACTTTCCCAAGGTGCCATGCAGTGGAACTGAACCTGAAACCATGTGGCTAGGAAGCATGCTTCTTTGGGAGTGAAATTTGGTAAATGAAAACTGTATGTGGGTGTATTTTACATGGTTTTGACTCCAATGAGGTCACCAAGCAATTTGCAAGATGTACAGCTAAAACGGTGACACCTATATTTTATATGTTACTCACCTGTAACAGCATAATTAATTAAACTCATTAGTGGAAGAAATACTTTTACAAAGAAGATAAATGCTTTCTGAAATTTCTCCTGTGACCCTAATATATAAAACTAGGGTGGGGTTGTACACAGTTTTATTTTGGGGCTATCAACTGGTACAGAGTTTTGAGACTTAACATGAAGGCAAATCTACTCACCATTTTTTAAAAATATTTTATTTTTATCAAATCTTCACCCCATTTTGGTTAATTTTGGTTCAACCAAAACTAAGCGCATTTCTTTGTATCTCCAATATATATTGCAAGGTCAGCAGGACGGGATTGTCTATTTTTAGAATGACATTGTAGGGTAGGTGTGAGAGGCTGGATCTCTCTGGTTTCAACATAAAACAGGTAGGATATTTGAGCTAGTTATTGCCAGTTTAGATGCTAAAGGGTTAAAGTTGTTATGCAAAATAATGGTTGAATATTTTAATTCCTGTGTAAGAGACTCTTTAAAACAGGTCGGTTTATATCAAAGAACTTTGAGACATTTTGTCAGACAAGTTATTCTGAAATGAGTTAAAATGAACTCTGATCTCTAATGGCTTCTCTCTAACATTTCAAGAATAAGAATTGGTTTGATTGAAAATGGAGAGAATCTGTTTAATGACCTGTGGCAGTAATATTTTAGTCTTCCTCTCCACAGCTGACCACCACCACCTCCTCTGCCATTTTACTGACTTTTAAATCGTTTTATCAATCGATAATTCAATTTTATTTCTAATTTGTCACTTCCATTTTTCATTTTCACCATCTTGTTGGCTATATTTGTCTTTGATAATTCCTAGAAACGAATGCCACCAAGAAAACCTGTCTGATATAAAAGAAATACATTTAAATGCAAAATTTTCTTGCAACATTTATCCTCCTCGCCACCCCAACCTCTTTTTTATATTTAGCTACCAGCTGTATTGTTTGACTGACAAGGAGGATTCTACTTCAATAAACCAAAATATTTTCGGTTAGGTGTGGGAACAGGTCTAACTATACCCACCCCCACCCCTAGCTTACAGACTTTTTTTTCTTCTGAAACAAAAAAAAAAATAGAATGGTTTCTAGCTACTTTCTTCCATCGTTTGGAATAATTGCTAATTGGCCAACACAATAGAATTCAAAAGATGCCAGAGAATCTAGTTTCTTCTTCAGTTCATCTAAATTATTACTACAATGTGTAACTCACAACTTCCTAGTTGCTATTTTTGTGGTGAGTGGCAAGGGAGGAGTGGTGGAGTCGCCTGTTTGTTGGTGGTTGTTCCACTCCTTCTCAACGTGAATTCTTCTGGGTATAACATCCCTTCTTCATACCATTTCCTTCTCCTTTGCTTATTCACCTCTGATCTCCTATTTCTTCATCATTTTCTTTATCATTTTTCTTTTCCACTTATTTTGCTGTATTTTTTTTATTTTTCTTGAGATAAAAATCTATAATTCCATTTTTATTATTATTATTATTATTATTATTATTATTATTATTATCATTATTTAGTAAATCTGACACAATTATTTCTCTTCCTCTCAGAACCTTCCCCTGTATTTCTTGTAATAAATGCTAGCATTTCATTTTTGGTGGGATTTCCTGCCAAGTTTTTGAGGTGAGTAAATGATACGTAGACTGACTTAGATACACAGAGATGATGATTAGGAAAACGAGGGAGGGAGGGAGAGCGAAGAGGATTGACGGTTATTTAGTACGCTATTAGCATTAGTAACCCTCTTAGTAACCTCAATGTTACTCTCCTCCCAAACAAGGTAAACTTATTCTTTCATTACCTTGGTCTATTGGTCCAGCTGTACTAGCGGATATATTTATGTGTGTGTGTCTGTATTTGCTCCTTGCCATCACTTGACGACCGATGTTGGTGTGTTTGTGTCCCCATAATCTAGCGGTTCAGCAAAAGAGACTGATAGAATAAAACTAACAGGCTTACAAAGAATAAGTCTTGGGGGTCAATTTCTTCGACTGAAACCCTTAAAAGTGATGCTCCAGCATGGCTACAGTCACATGACTGAAAGCAGTAAAAGAATAAAAGAAAAGCCTGATCATAGAGCAAGGGGCTGTGTCCCTTGTCCTCACAGACCCTCTGTGGTCACAACAACGTGTGCTATATTTCAAAGACCTCTAATCAGCATTTAGAAGACCTTGCTTTGTATGAATATATCCTTATCTTTTGAAAAAGCCTTCCTGGGCCCAGTTTCCCAACAACACTAAGTACATTTAGAAATGTGGTGCCATCTATGTAATAGTGGTACTCTACTAAACAGAGTACCAAAGCTTAGCTGCCGTCTGTCTTCTGTGTCCTAAAACAGTGATTAGTCTAGGGGTAGTGATTATTGTATGAAGACTCCTGTTGTGTACTCCCTTAAGAGTACACAAATATTCCCTAAGGAGTACACAAGTACTCCCTAAGGAGTACACAGTTATTCAGGAAGACAAACTGGCTAAAATATGTCAGAAACAGAGAAATAAAAGATTGTTATTAAAGGAATGGAGAGAACATGGAGTTGTGTTGTTTTTGTTGAATAAGTTCATCCCCCTCCTGGGGCAGTTAATTTGTGATTATTTACTGTTTGATAGACCAAGGGAAGGAAATTCAGTGGGGCCACTCTGTGAGAAATAGCAGATAAATTGCCTCAAATCACATCTTGCTATCTTTAAAAAAATAGACAAAAAAGACATTGGATAATGTTGTCCGAGATAAACGGTGCCAGAAAAGATGGCCTGAGATGGAACGCCTTTGGTCATAGATCTGCTCAGTCTTGTCAGACCTAGGGCTAAACAACCGCAACTTTAAGAACAACAACAACAGCTGCTAATTATGTAATCAAGCTGTAGAGGTTTCTAATTAGTGATGTGAACCTTGGTATGATTTGAACCCTGTTAGACAGGAGTCTAGTGTAAACATTGAAGTGTGTCTACATTCTTGTCTGTGCCGCCTCCACCGTCTCCCTTCTCAAGCTGCAGCAGTGAATGTGCGTTACTTCCAGTCAAGTATTTCGCTTAAGTATCTCATATCAAATTAGTTGCTCATCTTAGTAGAACCAATTATTCAGGTTCTAGGACAGTTTGTTTTGAAATTTCACACTGCTCTGCTACTAATGGTAAACCAGATGCAATTTGTGGGATATTATTATGAAGGAGAGAGAGAGAGAGAGAGCATCTTACAGGTAATATTACTATTTGACAGAATTTCTAATAACAATAACATACCAGTGGTATCAATTTTCTAAAAGATATTTGAATGCCTGGCGTTGTGCTGGGCCAAATAAAATAGAGCTATCATTTAAAAAAAAAAAAGCTCATAGCTAGCAATGGAATCTAAACTAGAAATAACTCCCTTAGCCAAGAAAAGGGTTTATTTTACATAAGCAGTTCATCAGACATTTTAAAAGGGACAAGTATGATTGACTGAATTGACCCCCAATATCTTACCGGTAGTTGTTTGTTTTTGCTTTATGTCTGTTTTCCCATGTTAGCATGGGTTAGATGGATGCATGTTCTTGGAATGTTGTTTTGTAGTCAGATGCCCTTCCTGCTGCTAAGAAATTCTAATTTTAGTGTGTATCTTTTGAAACATTAGTTTTTGTGTTATGGAAGTAGAGGTGGTCATGGATGGGTTGACAGTAAAAGGGTTAAGAGATGAAAATCAAATTGGAAGGTAAAGATTCATGGAATGATGAGTGACAAAGAATGATGAAAGACTAATAATAAATATGACTAAAGACTAAAGTTAAAGAAGGAATAGAGAATTGAAAGAAAAGTATCACGTGGGAGTTTTGCATAGTTTGTAGGAAAAGAATTGGTAAACAGACAGTGTTGTGTGTGTAGGACAGGAAATGGGCACAGAGAGATGTTGTGGACCTGGGTCCATGTTGTGGGGTTGGACTCTGACAGATCAACTAGAGCAGGCTGGCCAACTCAAATTACATTACAGGCAACTTTAATCACTGATTTTTTTAAGGGCCGCCTGTATACTGACAGAATTGAAAGCATTTTGCTTTCTCATGCTAATTATTACAATAATGAATGAATGATCATTGATTGATTCAACAGGAAATATTATCTTTGCAAAAAACAGTAGTAGCTTTCTTTTTTTACTTTTCATTACAATCTTTAATTTTTAATAAGATTTTTAAAATGTTTGTTTAAATAAACCCATTTTAAGAAAGTATCAAGCAGGCTGCAAGATAAAGGTCTGTGTGCCGCAAGATAAAAGTCTGTGTGCCGCATGTGGCCTGCGGGCCTCAGGTTGGCCATCCCTGGGCTAGAGTCTAGGACATGAGTTGTATTTGACATGGATGAACGGTTGACAGTCATTATAGGTTGAACTGAATGTCATAGGCTTGTTAGATGGTTTACAGTAGATGTGTTCTGTTAATTCAATGTTGTAATTATCATTACATCATGTTTTTAATTAAGGGGACGTCCATTGGATAAGGTGGACTATGCATCTGGGGGAAAGGCTGTTTTGAAGAAGACTGACACTTTCCCCCCTCGTGGTAGGTCACCTGCTTCTCTCTCTACATCACCAGTATTTATCCAAGGGAAATGCTACCTGATCTAATATATTTTAGTTTTATTATCATTGCCAACTTTGCTCTCAGAACACAAGACAACTAGAAGAGATATTCTCAAGGGTATCTCACCTGACCCTTTAACAGTTCTACCAATCCACTACTCTGGGGTGGTACTTTGTTATCAGCCCTTAAAGAATGGAAAGCAAAATTGACTCTGGAAACATTTGAACTCAGAGCACAGTCAATTGGAATGACCCAAGGCATTCATTCTACTGCCCTAATGACTCTGCCAATTAACTGCCTTCATTTTTAATTAAATCCTGGAGTTGTCTCTCCTACCTTTCATGACCAGACTTAGCGAGGTACAGGATGACTGATTGTTCTCGTTATGGGTGTAGTTTTAATTAAAAACCCTTTGGTTCATTCCATTTAGTTAAGGTAACATCCTCTACTCATTAGGATTTGGTTTGCATTGAGGGAAACTATAAACCTAGGTGTAAGTATGACCATGAGGTTAAAGACTTTGGTCCACAATCATGCAGTTTTAAGTTCAGTTCCATTCTGTGGCACTTTTGGTTTTTTAATATTAGATTGACTAATGAATTGTTAATGGGATTTGGTGGAGAAAAGTTGTGCAGAAGAAGATGCCTATTACACACACACACACACACACACACACACACACACACACACACACACACACACACACACACACACACACACACACACACATATGCTATTAAAGAAACTACAGAATGGTCATGGTTAGAATTCCTATGATCAAAGACTGTTCAGTCAGTACTAACCCGGGGTTAAACAGCACCAGAAATCGCTCCAAAGGATCACATTATAAAATATCATTTATGTAGATTTCAAGGGTCCACCCCATCATCCGATGGTTAACATAATAATTACATAAGTTGGTGATACCAAAATAAACAAAAGATAAAGAGATCTAGAACTTTCTGCCGATTATCTTTCAGAGAAGTTGTTTATTTTTAATCAGCTACTTCACTTGGCTTTGCTCTCGGTTCGTAAAGTTTCAATTTTAGGCTCAGCCTCTGCCTTTCCAGATAAAAATGGCTTGTCGTTTCTAAAAGAGTAGTTAAGGAACAGTGCTTTGATATTTTAGCTTCATAATTCTAGATATACGAGCACCCGAGGTGTGTATCAATTTAAGCTTGCCATGGTTTTTATTTCGTCGGAGGTTATATTTTAAGCGAGTATCTTTTATGGAGAGGAATGTAAGGTAACAATGTTATTTTCTGCAACATTATATCTTTGTGCCGAAAATATTTCTTATGAAAATAAATAAATATATGAATACTAAATACTACCACCTCTACTACTACTACTACTATTATTACTACTACTACAAAATAAGAAAAATAAAGATGTCGCAAATGGGATAAAATTTACTTTTTTTTTTTACACCTCCAAGATAGTTTTTTGTATTTTTAGGGTAAAGAAGAAAAATGGGGAGATTGCTTTAGGGGTAAGGGAGTAGTTGTAAGATAGGTTTATATATTCCTGATTTAAGAAATACCAACTTGTAAAGATTAATGGAATCTGTCACTGATAGTTGGATGTTCTAATAATTTCTGGATGGGTGACCACATAATTTCTGGATGGATGGTCACCTATTTCTAGATGTATGATTAAGTATTTTTGGAAGAGCGGTCATCTATTTTTAGGTAGGGATCTTATCAATTGCTAGATATGTAATCAAGTATTTCAAGATGGGTGCTCAAGGGTTTCAGGAGGGGTGGTCTCTTTTTTGTTCATTTGTTTTACTTCTCTTTAACCATGCTGGTATGGGTTTGAGGAATATGCCACTGTGGCACTGTTCTATAGCCAGATGCCCTTCTTTCCTGTAACTAACCAATACCTGTTTTTCCAAATAAGGGATCTCTTATTCCACCTAGCTTCAGAGACATGAAGCAAATGGAACATTTATTGACAAGAGAAATACCAACAGGACATGGAATTTTTTTGGTTGCTGTCACAGATTTTGTATTTTTTCAATTTTATTTTAATTGTTTTCAAATTTGCTTATACCAATTAAGTTTTGTTTGCTAATTATGAAAATGAAATTCCTTGTTTTCATAAGTTAATAAAAAGTTTCATAGCTTTTAAAGTTTGTAAATTTCAGGTGATTTTAGCCAATCAGAAGCCACCATTTTATACACATGACTGTAAACCTCACATTGGTGTTGGTTTCCATAGTAACAAGCAAGGCTGTAGTCATCCTTATTTTCATTGTATCGAAGATGCTGTACTGCACAGCTCTGACACTTCCCACCACGACCACCTCCACAAATTATCATTTTGGTGCCTGTGTTATTTCTGCCCATCATTTTGTGAGCAGATGGCTATCATGCAGAAAATGTGAAGCTCCAGGTTCTTGTTTTCTGAATAAACTAAAAACAATCAAACTTTGAACCTCCATAGCACTTTTCTAAACCCTTTTTTTTTTTTTTTTATCAATATACAAAACTTGAAGATTTTTATTTGATTTAAAAATTTCCTAATCTGTGGCTGCAACCGAAAAGATCGCAGAACATTACATGCTTGTTGTGACTTTTGAGTAGCTGTCTGATAAGAAGCTTGCTTCCCAACCATGTGGTTCCAGGTTCAGTCCCACTGTGTGCCCACTTCCATCACTTGACAACTGATGCTGGTGTGTTCTATGATTTGGTCAAGTGTTT
>NC_043022.1:6062416-6079916 GCF_006345805.1 Octopus sinensis
TTTCTTTCTTTCATTCATTTCATTCATTCATATTCTACTGCATTTCATTTGCACTTTTCTTGAATTTCTTCGTCTTGAAGCAGTGTCATCTCCACCCATCCTTTACCCCGCCACCTATCCCTCCCCCTCGTCACCTCATTCAGTCCAACTCTTCATCTTTATTTCCCTCCGAATTCTCATCTTTTCTGATTAGACTTAATTGGTTTTTAATGTTATCCGATTTTATATCATTTCGTTTGAGATGTTCTTTAGAATTAATCTAAGGAGATTACGAGCGACTGATACCAATAGCCCTGCCGGAGGCTGCTGGCATTAACCATCGGCACGGGTGTTATTATTTCTCTTCGGTTCTATCACTATCGGCTGTTAAGTTATTAGAAACATGTGTTACTGGCAAACTCGACCAAAAATTCTTTCTCGAGTTTCAATTGCTCGACCAGTAAATAAGAACTAATTTCAACAAAGTGCTACATGCGTGTGTATGCATGTATATATATATATACATACATATCTGTGTGTGTGTGTATGTCATATGTCTGTATGTATGCATTGAATATTTCTATGTAATATATGTATGTGTGTGTTTGTGTGTGTATATATATATATACATGAAATGTATACAGATATGTATTAAAAGTATATATATATATATATATATATATATATATATATGTTTGTATGTATTAAATATATGTATATATGTGTGTATGTAATGTGTATATATATATATATATATATCATCATCATCGTTTAACGTCCGCTTTCCATGCTAGCATGGATATATATATGTATGTATTAAATCTGTGTGTGTGTGTACATAATATATATACATGCAACACATATACATTTCTTTTACCCTTTATACATTCTACGAGTGGTAGAAGTTCATTTAAATTGACATATATACAGGCAAAACGTTGCTGTACATGTTATTACTGGATAAAGTAGTTTTCTGTGTCTCTGGGGTACAGGAGACGGCCAATAACTGGGACCAGGTTACATTAGTCATACCCAACGACTACTAACTCTAAACCTCTAATCTTCCAACTGCTGTTATAAACAATTACCACAGCTCAACAGGCCATTCTTTGACTTAAAGTGCTCCATTCAAATGGAAACGGACTGGAGTTGAATAGGGATATATACTTTCAATAATACAGGTTGTCCGTAAATGACCTTTTTACAATTTTGAAAATTCAGGGTAAAATTACAAATGAGAATAACTCCACAGAGTTTATTGAAAAACATTGACAAATAATAATAAATCTCTGAACGAGATATAAACAGTAACCGCTCGACAACGTAAGGGGTATTTCACCAGAAGGTCTTTAGACACTATCTCAGTGCCCTTGTGTTTATATCTCATTCAGAGATTTATTATTGTTTTCAGACAGTTTTTCTACATCAGTGACAGTGGTTACTGTGAAAAACGTTATATATTATTTGCAGAGGGACTCTTTCATCGAAGACCGGTGCTTACCATGCGTTGACGAGAGGCAATTACCTTGAAACTATAGTCCGTATGTAGTACTTAGGTCTTCGAGGGAGGATGACCTCCCTTTGCAAATAACACAAGGGCACTGAGAGAGTGTCTCAAGTCCTTCTGGTGACGTTGATCGCCTGGGGCTAAAAGCATCAGTAACCCCCCCCCCCCAGTGGCTAGCCACATTCAGATGGCTAATACCCCTTACATTGACAAATAATGTTTTATTAGAAACAGCAGAACATTTCAGCGTTGGCGCCACTGGTTGCACACATCTAAATGATAAATTACGGAGGTTGTAAAGATAATTTATGAACATCGTGTATACACAGTGTCCATAAGTTATGTTTTCAATTTGAAAAATTCAGATCAAAATGAAAAATACGGATAACTTTGCAGAATTTATTGGAAAACATAGGCAAAGAAATAAAGTGACACACAACCTGCTGCAGTGTCCCTTTTATGTTTTTTTTTCTGAATTTTTCAAACTGTAAAGGTAATTTTATGGACACCCTGTATAGTTTGTGTGTTTTTGTTTCAGCAATTTTATATTTCAAGTCTTAATAACTGACATCAATATAGTACAGCATTTAGAAGTTAGTGTACCCACTAACCACATTGTATCACTCCAATACAGCACTTTGGAGATTCTGGTAGTGCCAACCACAAAACAATGGAAATTTGCTGATTTGAATTGAGGTTAATTGCTGGTCCAAAGTGTCTCCCGATAAACACTCAACTATTTTAACTGCCTGTTGACTTTTCTACATTGACCCCAATTGTCCCTTCCATCTTACACGGCACCTTCCTCCATTCCTTTCCTTAACTGGTACTTTTTACTATTAGCTGCCCTGCTTATTCCCCACCAACTCCTTTACAATAAACTCGGATCGTTTATCATATCACCAGCACTAGAGAGAGAGAGAGAGAGAGTGAGAGACAGACAGACAGAGAAGTAGTCCCTCGTCAAGGCCCCTGTAGCTTACAAGGCCTCTGTTCATTTCTGTTCTTTTATACTTCAATATTATGCTTTCCCTTCTGACCCTCAAACGTTTTTCTCTCTCCACCATTACAATCCTTGCTTGAATACAGAAACAGGGTCTACAACAGTGTTTCTCAACCCTTTTCTCTCTACCGACCCCTTCTGAATCCTATTTTACACTACAGGACCCTCGTAGACATTCAATGTTTAACAAAAGACCCATTCTTTTATTCTTTCACTTGTTTCTGTCACTTGACCGTGGCCATACTGGAGCACCACCTTGAAAGGCTTTAGTCGAGCAAATCGCCCCCCCCCCCAAGGACTTATTTTTTAAGTCTCGTACTTACTTTACTGGTCAATTTTGCCGAACAACTAAGTTATGGGGATGTAAACACACCAACACCAGTTGTCAAGCGGTGATGGGGGACAAACAGACACAAGGACACACACACATATATTATTTTATTTGTTTCAATCGTTTGACTGTGGCCATGCTAGAGCACTTCCTTTTGTCAAACAAATCAATCCTAGGACTTATTCTTTGTAAGCCTAGTACTTATTCTATCAGTCACTTTTGCCAAACTGCTAAGTTACGGGGACATAAACACACCAATATCGGTTGTCAAGCAATGGTGGGAGGGACAAACACAGACACACAAACATACACACACACACATACACATATATATGATGGGCTTCTTTCAGTTTCTATCTACCAAATTCAGTCACAGAGCTTTGGTCAGCCCAAGGCTATAGTAGAAGACACTTGCCCAAGGTGCCACGCAGTGGGACTGAACCCAGAACTATGTGTTTGGAAAGCAAGCATCTTACCACACAGCCACACGAGGAACTATATGAAAAAAAAAAAACAAGTTAAAATATTTTGTTTATTCTAGGGATTTTGCTTATTCTAGGGATTTAACCAATTTATTGTACATAAATTTTAGCAACAAAATCTTGCATGAACCCCAAAGGATAATAATATAAACCCTCATTGAGAACCGCTGGTCTACATTAATGTCTCTTATCTTGAGAAACTATTGTAAATATTTATTGAAAACGAGTGGCACCTTGGGCAAGTGTCTTCTACTATAGCCTCGGGCCGACCAAAGCCTTGTGAGTGGATTTGGTAGACGGAAACTGAAAGAAGCCCGTCGTATATATATATATATATGTATGTGTGTGTGTTTGTGTGTCTGTGTTTGTCCCCCTAGCATTGCTTGACAACCGATGCTGGTGTGTTTATGTCCCCGTCACTTAGCGGTTCGGCAAAAAGAGACCGGTAGAATAAGTACTGGGCTTACAAAAAGAATAAGTCCCGGGGTCGAGTTGCTCGATTAAAGGTGGTGCTCCAGCGTGGCCGCAGTCAAATGACTGAAACAAGTAAAAGAGTAAAAGAGTAAAGAGTAAGAGTATGAACCCCAAAGGATAATAATATAAACCCTCATTGAGAACCGCTGATCTACATTAATGTCTCTTATCTTGAGAAACTATTGTAAATATTTATTGAAAACG
This sequence comes from Octopus sinensis, assembly GCF_006345805.1. Classification (NCBI taxonomy): domain Eukaryota; kingdom Metazoa; phylum Mollusca; class Cephalopoda; order Octopoda; family Octopodidae; genus Octopus; species Octopus sinensis. Next base: position 6,066,397 of record NC_043022.1, read on the forward strand.
AACAACCAGAAATTCTAAGTCAGGCCCTTTATATAAATCTGCCCTTATTTACTACCAATCTCTTCATAATTTTCAATGAACGGTTTTAATACTTTTCCCAGCTTTGCCAATAACGGTTTTGCTCCAATTTTTTCTCCTCTCGACTCAAACATGAAGATATCAACCGTTTCGCTTTCATTATTATCATTTAGCTGCAGCAACCCTTCTGCTCTGCTCTACTCTCCTCCTCCTCCTCCTTTCCCTCTTGCCACAGATTCTTACTCTTTCATTTTCCAATTTAATGGTTCTTCCCCCCACCTCTGCCTATTTTGATGGTTGTTAAATGAGACATGTTATTTCTGAGATTGTCTTTTCTTATGGCAACACAGAGAAACTTGTCAATCGTTTTGGTTTTGCTTTCTTTGTTTTCGCACCCCACCCCCCCACACACGTGTGTGTGTGTGTGTTATATATGCAAGTGTATGTATATATGTGTGCATGCTTTATGTACACACACGCACACGCATGCATATACATACATATGTGTGTGTGTGTGTGTGTGTGTAATGTATGTATACACGATTTAAAGAATTCAGATGAGATATTACTGCAATATCTACAGAGAATAAATTCTTCATTGTTTTAGAAGTTCTTCAGCCCCAGGGCAGCATTAATTAATACACATGTTCATGTATGTATGTATGTATGTATCTATGTATGCATGCATGTATGTATGTATGTATGTATGTATGTATGCAATCACAAACACACACACAAACACAGACACACATACGTACCTACCTGTGTATGTGTGTATATGTGATTGCACATGTATATACATACATACACACACTCCCACGTAAGACCTGTGATCAAAGATATTCCAGCTGAGCCAGTGTATGAGTAATTTCAATTGCTATTTCTAGCAGAAGAAGTGACTTCTTAGAGGTTCATTCATTCATTGCCCTGCCTCTGAAATTCTCCTTATAGTTACTGTTTGGTGAGGAGTGTTGGTTTGTGCTCGAGACCTCTCCCCTACCGATCCTCAGCCATTGGGATGGGCACGGCCCACTCGCAGACGAGTGGAGGTGTAATTCTGAATCTGGTAACAGCAGAGACAGCAAATGAATTATGTATCCAATAAATGTTGGTGTATGTAAATAAAGCCAGAGACCAGTTGAAGCTGTTTGATGAGGTTTTTCTTGTTTATTTTTCTTAGATAAATGTCAAATATTTAAATAAACTTCACTCCATAAACTGGATTAATGGCTGAGCTTTATAAGTGACCTCTACGGAAGATGGGAATCACAAAAAGAAACGCAGAACTGATTGAATGAAGCCGGAATTGCCAACAATTGATTGCAGTGTTTGTTTACAGTAACTGTCTGCCGTGTTTGGTTTGGTAAGGGCGTGGGTAGTGGTTCAAGGGTGGCCTTTTCTTCCACAATCTTCATTTGTTAAATAGCCAAAACATTTTTGTAACGATGTCTGTAGAAGCTATAATCGAGCGATGGCATATTAAATCAAGCTTTTATAACTTAATAATTCATATGAAATTCCAGCCAAATGATTGGAGTTTTGTTGCCAGAAACAGTGGAAAGCAATTCTTTGTTGCAGTTTGATTCGATGGACCAAAAACTAACTTTGGTTTCTTCTCAGCTTTTGGAGACTAGGAAATGCGATAAAATGGAAAGATGTATCTTGATAGTTGAGCACTTCTTTATATCATCATCATCATCATCATCGTTTAACGTCCGCTTTCCATGCTAGCATGGGTTGGACGGTTTAACTGGGGTCTGGGGAGCCCGAAGGCTGCACCAGGCCAGTCAGATCTGGCAGTGTTTCTACAGCTGGATGCCCTTCCTAACGCCAACCACTCCAAGAGTGTACTGGGTGATTTTTATGTGCCACCGACACAGGTGCCAGATGGTGTTTGTTACGTAAAACAAATATTATGGTAATCTTCCCTTTCTCCTTACTGAAAAAGAGTTATGCACGAAACATAAAACTCTCTCCTTTCACTGAGTGTCAAGTTAATACATTCCTTTTGCATGTCCTCACCTTCATTTTTTTTGTTTTTTTAATCGTTTATTTGAACTGTTTATTTATTGGAATTGATTTTATACAGAGTAAGCACATAAATGTGGAACAAGATGGAAAAAATAGTACTCAATACCAGAGATAGAGTAATATGCTTTATTAATAAAGCTGAAAAGACATCACAAAAAACTGTTACTCAGCGTTTCATGTTCCTGTTTGTCGGACAGTTTTGGTACCAAATCTCTCAGACGAATGAGAACATGAAACTTTGAGTAACAGTTTTTTGTGATGTCTTTTCAGCTTTTTTAATAAAGCAAGTATATTCTTTATTCTTTTCTTTCTTTCTTTATTCTTTTACCTGTTTCAGTCATTTGACTGCGGCCATGCTGGAGCACCGCCTTTAGTCGAGCAACTCGACCCCGAGACTTATTCTTTTGTAAGCCTAGTACTTATTCTATCGGTCTCTTTTGCCGAACCGCTAAGTAATGGGGACATAAACGCACCAGCATCGGTTGTCAAGCAATGCTAGGGGACAAACACAGACACACAAATACACACTCGCATACATATATATACATATATACGACGGGCTTCTTTCAGTTTCCGTCTACCAAATCCACTCACAAGGCTTTGGTCGGCCCGAGGCTATAGTAGAAGACACTTGCCCAAGATGCCACGCAGTGAGACTGAACCCGCAACCATGTGGTTGGTAGACAAGCTACTTACCACACAGCCACTCCTGCGATACATATACATAGGTAGTTAGATGTTGAGATGTTGTGTGTGTGTGTGTGTGTGTGTATAGTTAGCTAATTACTCCCAGTTGCTCTGTCCAGCTCTGACTACTAGAAACCCCTGAGATAAAAACTAGTTGCCCTTCAATATAAGGGCTAATCTCATCTTAACGAATATAAAACCCTGGAATTTTTCTGGGGTTTATTTTTTTCATGATACAAATAATTCGTTAGACAGAATCATCCTAAGACAACATCCTTTTACTGAAACTATCTCTGCTGAAAGGGTTCTCGTTTGTTTATTTTTTTTCTTCTTCTTCTCTCAGCAAAGTGAATCCCTATGTTGTTTCCTTTTATAACTTTGTGTTGGAGAGAGAAAGAAGGCCCTGGTGGTGGAATATTATCATTATTATCATTATTATTATTATGATTATTATTATTACTACCATCTGTGAGGGTAGATAAAGGAGTTGTAACATCTACAATTTAATATGCTCTTTGTCAATAACATTCTTTTCTTTGCGTCTCATATCTTATCATCATCATCATCATCATCATCATCATCACTGTCTATATCTATATTATTATTACTATCATCATCATTGTTATATATATTTTTGAGTCTTCCCTTTTCTCTCTCTCTCTCTCTCTCTCTCCTTCCTCTATCACTCGTCTCTATTTATATCAAATACCAGCACCTCTTGGCATTCCCCAACAAAGTACTTTCAAACCCACGTCTTGTCTTCCACAATAGACTCACTTCTTTCCACCTGAGCTGTTCCACAACTCTTGCAAAATGGCTCCATCAGCACCCTTCTCTCTCTCTCTCTCTCTCTCTCTCTCTCTCTCTCTCTCTCTCTCTCTCTCTCTCTCTCTCTCTCTCTCTCTCTCCTGTTTCCCTCCCCTTTTCTCACCTATTTCACTCACACCTTCTCCTCCTCCTCCTCCTCTCTTGTGGAAAAATATGTGTTTCTCAGTGAAGAAGTGGTTACATTTTTTTTTTTTTTTCCGTTCAACGACAAAAAATAAACAAACAAACAAACAAACAAACAAAAAAGCTCCCCCACCCTCTCCCGCAGCCCCCACCCCCACCGCCCAAGTGCCAATGTTATGCAGCATCAATCATCACCGTTATTACACCACATTTATAAACAAGAAAGGGAAGGGTGTGAGGGGGAGGGGGTGGAAGCAGGTGGGGGGTGGGGGAACGGCTAATAGACATTTCTTTGGCACTTTTCTTGTTCTGGAGATAATGAGGAGGAGGAGGAGGAGGAGGAGAATGTAGAAACAGAGATTACAAGTTCAAGCTACGATAAAAGCAGGGTAAAAAAAAAGTTTCAAATCTGCTCTTCACTCACACACACATGCACACACATATATACATATACACACATATACATATATATATATATACACGTACATATACACTCATACACATACATATATACACATACACACCTATACATTTACATATGCATATATATACACACATACATATACATGCATTCACATGCACATATGCACACATACACACACACACACATGCATACTTATACACATACATATGCACATACATACACACACATACCCAAACATGCATGTTCATATACACTCATAAACATACACACACACACACATACATGTACATATACACACACATATATACATACATAGACACATACATACATACACACATGCATACATATACACACATACATGTACATATACACACACATATATACATACATATACACATACATACATACACACATGCATACATATACACACATACATGTACATATACACACACATGTATATATACATATACATACACACATGCATACAGACATAAACATACATGCACGCATACACCTACATATGCGCACACACACACACACACACACACACAGACTTACTTTTCTGTTCAGTTGAAGCAAAATAATGAAACAATTTAAATAATTTGTCTTCAATTGTCTTGAATCAATTCACCCATGCCGAGGTGGTGGCGCCGGTGGTGGCGGCGATGACAATGTTTCAAAAGAGCGGAAGATTCTTCAGAGATACTTTACAGCGTTTAATTTTGTAATCCTTAAAATGGAAAGAAAAAAACTTGGAGGGGGGGGAAAGAAAATAAGGGGAGGAAAAAAAGAAAAAAAAAGCATAAATAAATAAACAAATAAGAATGAGGGTGGGGGTGGGGGTGTAGTGTTTGTTTAAAAGCGAATTCATTTGCCATTAAACAATTTCACTGCTTTAATGAGTATTTAATTTGTCTTAAATAGAAATTTGAACCTGGGAATCTATGGGCCCTTGGAATTGGTATTGTTGACATTTCTGGAGAGAATATGTGAGAGAGAGAGAGAGAGAGAGAGAAAGAGAAAGGCAGTGTGTGAAAGAGAGAGAGAGAAAGAGACAGAGAAAAAGAAAGACTGTGTGTGTGAGAGAGAGGGACAGACAGAAAATAAAGACCGAGAGAAAGAGAGATAGACAGATAGAGAGACAGAGAAAGAGAAAGGCAGTGTGTGAAAGAGAGAGAGAGAGAGAGACAGAAAAAGAAAGACTGTGTGTGAGAGAGAGGGACAGACAGAAAATAAAGACTGAGAGAGAGAGAGACAGATAGACAGACAGAGAAAGAGAAAGGCAGTGTGTGAGAGAGAGAGAAGGACAAGCAGACAGAAAAAGAAAGAGAGTGAGAAAGAAAGATAGTGTTTTTGTGAGAGAGATTGAGAAAGAAAGATAGTGTTTTTGTGAGAGAAAGTGAGAAAGAAAGATAGTGTTTTGTGAGAGAGAGTGAGACAGGCAGAGAGTGTGCATGTGTGTGGAAAGAGCGTGGGGGGCGGGGACGAGTAGGAAAGTACTTTAGGAAATGTTTCCCAAGGAGACTCTAGCGTTTGGTTGCTTGTAATCTTGGCTTCGGGATTGAAATAGGAAATCTGAAAATGAGGGTTTTCTCCTAATCTCAACGTTATTCTCTTCACGGTCTGTTGGTTGGCTGAGGGAAAAACAGAAATGGTTTTAATACATTCCCAACCACATGGTTCTAGGTTCAGTCCCACTGCGTGGCACCTTGGACAAGTGTATTCTACTATAGCCTAGGGCTGACCAAAGCCTTATGAGTGGAGATTTGACAGATGGAAACTGAAAGAAGCCCATCTTATATGTATGTGTGTGTGTGCGTGACTTTGTGTCTGGGTTTCCCCCCCCCTCGCTTGATAACCGGTGTTGGTGTGTTTACATCCCCATGACTGATAGAATAAGTACCAAGTTTGAATGTAAAATAAAAGTCCTCGGGTCGATTCAGTCAACTAAAATTCTTCCAGGCAGTGCCCCAGCATGGCCGCAGACTAATGAATGAAAGAAGTAGAAGATTAAAGACAAAAGACTAATGTATCAGCCTCCTCAAACGCATGCAACTCTCTCTTCAACCTTTCCTTCTCACTCCCTCTCCCTCTCACTCTTTCACACACTCTCTGCCTCTCCCTCTCATACACACACACACTCACTCTCTCCCATAAACATTCTGACATTATTTTACTTTAATCTTATTCTACTAAATAACAACAGCAAGAACAACATCATTTCAACTCTTTTACTCTTTTACTTGTTTCAGTCATTTGACTGCGGCCATGCTGGAGCACCGCCTTTAGTCGAGCAAATCGACCCCGGGACTTATTCTTTGTAAGCCCAGTACTTATTCTATCGGTCTCTTTTGCCGAACCACTAAGTGACGGGGACGTAAACACACCAGCATCGGTTGTCAAGCAATGCTAGGGGAACAAACACAGACACACATATATATATATATATATATATATATACGACAGGCTTCTCTCAATTTCTGTCTACCAAATCCACTGACAAGGCATTGGTCGGCCCGGGGCTATAGCAGAAGACACTTGCCCAAGATGCCACGCAGTGGGACTGAACCCGGAACCATGTGGTTGGTTAGCAAGCTACTTACCACACAGCCACTCCTGCGTAGAATTTCTACCAATGTATTCTTCTCTCAGAATATTTTTTGGTAGAATCACTAGAATCCTTCCTTTTGTTGAACCAATCAACTCCTTACTACACTGAATGTATGTATGTGTGTGTGTGTGTGTGTGTGTGTGTGTGTGTGTGCCTATCTACCATTTTGGTTTTTTAAAGACTAGTTTGAGGGAAGTTTGACTGCTATTTCTAGCATATTAAGTGACCATGTAGAAAGATACGCATTTCTCTCAAATATGGCAACAACCAGGATGATTCCATTATACATATCCTGCTTTTTCTTCTAAGACAGTATGAGGGTATGAGGGAGACTTGACTGTTATTTCCAGCATCCTTCATGACTCGTTTCATTCATTGCTTATTACATATGTCCCACAATAAACTTTAGTTGACATTACAATCATGATATCTTTTAATGGAACTGAAATAATTAAGTGAAACACATTTAAAGAAGAATAAAGAAGAATAAAACAGAAATAAAAGCAAGACCCCTGCCTCCCCCTTCTAACATCATCTCCTTTCCTTTTCAAGACGGAACCCATTAAATCTCTATTGACACCCCCATCCCAGTCTCCACCACCCTCCTCCAAGCCCCGCACCGTTTATTTTCCTTTTTAATTCCCTACCATTTTTCTGCTTCTAATAACCACCCTCACTCACTGGTAAATGCCATTTTGTGAAATCAGAGTCAGACACCACCACCTCCCCGCACCCCACCCACGTCACCATCATCATTATTATTATCATCATCATTATTATTATCATCATCATCATTATTAACATCATTGTTATTATTATCATTATTATCCATTCAGGGGTTGATAAATTAAGTACCTGTTATGCACTGGGGGTCAATATAATCAACTGGTCCTCTCCCCAAAAATTTCAGGCCTTGTGCCTATAGTAGAAAGGATCATTATTAATATTATCATCATCATCATTATCATCATCATCATTATTATCATCATCATCATCATCATCATCATCATCATCATCATCATCATTATTATTATTATTATTATCATTATCATCATCATTATTATCATCATCATCATCATTATTATTATTATTCTTACCATCATCATCATCATACCATTCGTCGTCATCATAATCATTAGTATTACTACTGCTGCTCTGCAGAATCCTTTTAAATGAGTCTCTTGGATGACTCTTGTGGGTTGAGGAACAGATGTAGGAGGTCCAGGGAGTGCTTCACCACCAGTATATCTTCTGCCGACAGCTCTAGGTGAACAGTACACCAGCACACACACACACACACACCACACACTCCTTCTCTCACACATCACTGCTGTTGTTGTTGTTGTTAGGTTTTGTCATTTGAACTCGATTCCATTTCTGTAATTGAAACTTTATTATTCCGAAACCAAACGCCACCTTTTATTTAATGGAGTTTTTTTATATAATTTTTCATAAAATTTCCCCTTTTTTTTTTGCCTGGTAAAATTTCAGTCTGGTTTCCCTGATAATTTAGTGTGTTTTTAGACAGTATTTAGGGGTTTGTGACAGTTATAATTAATGGGGGAAATTTTGAAGAGGGTTTTCTGTAAATCCTAGAATATAAAGTGTGAGATCATATCTGCTGGTTGGCAATAGCAACAACATAAAATACTATAATTTTAAAAAATAATATTTTTTTCATGTTATTTACAATTTGTCAGTATATAGACACAGGTGTAAGCCTGATGTGTGTATGTGTGTGTGTGTGTATGGGCTTAATGCTGTTAGCTTGAGTCCTTGGTCCAGCCAGTTTCGAATTGTATCGGAGATAAGTGGGCAAAACTACATGGGCATTCTGGACACTGAAGAGGCAACTGGCTGTGAACGATCCTTTTTTTCCATATGTTGCGTTTTGACAGTTTCTTTTTGTTGTGCTTTTCTGTTTTACTTTTGGTTTTACATACATACATACAGGCGCAGGAGTGGCTGTGTGGTAAGTAGCTTGTCTACCAGCCACATGGTTCCGAGTTCAGTCCCACTGCGTGGCATCTTGGGCAAGTGTCTTCTGCTATAGCCCCGGGCCGACCAATGCCTTGTTAGTGAAACAAGTAAAAGAGAAAGAGAGAAAGAGAGTGTACCGTAGATGAATAAACAAAGAATTGTACAGACTTTATGGAAAACGAAACTCCTAAGAGTGTGGAGAGAATTTATAAAAGCTTAATTATATAAAGATAATAATAAAATAAATATTTACAAATTACAAAATTAATGAAAAAATATACAGTACAGTACTGTTTTTACTTCATGGATTTTCGCTTATCCCAGGGGGGGTCTGGAACATAACACCCACGGTAGTCGAGGGATTACTGTATATAGGTAGGGCTGTGTGGTAAGAAGTTTTCTTCCAAACCATATGGTTCCAGGTTCAGTCACACTGTGGAACTTTGGCAAACTGTCTTTTTTACTATAGCACTCAGGTCAACCAAAGCTTTGTAAGTGGATTTGGTAGGCGGAAACTGAAAGAAGCTTGTCACATACATGTGTGTGTGTCCCACCTACCTTCACTTGACAACTGATGTTGGTTTGTTTATGTCCCATCCATGTAATTTAGCAGTTTGGCAAAAGAAACTGATAGAATAACTAACAGGCTTTAAAAAATCTTTTAAAGTGGTGCTCTAGCATGGCCGCAGTCAAATGACTGAAACAAGTAAAAGGTTACACACATATATATAAATATATATATATATAAATATTACTCTTTTACTTGTTTCAGTCCTTTGACTGCAGCCATGCTGGAGCACTACCTTTAGTCGAGCAAATCAACCCCGGGACTTAATCATTGTAAGCCCAGTACTTATTCTATCGGCCTCTTTTGCTGAACCGCTAAGTGACAGGGACATAAACACACCAACATTGGTTGTCAAGCAATGCTAGGGGGACAAACACAGACACACACACACACCACACACACACACACACACACACACACACATATACATATATACGACGGGCTTCTTTCAGTTTCCGTCTACCAAATCCACTCACAAGGCTTTGGTCAGCCCGAGGCTATAGTAGAAGACACTTACGCAAGATGCCACGCAGTGGGACTGAACCCAGAACCATGTGGTTGGTAAACAAGCTACTTACCACACAACCACTCCTGCGCCTTATATATATATATATATATATATAGATAGATAGATATACAGGGTTGGCCAAAAGTCACCTGACAGTAAATCAAAACCACTCAATTCCATGATTAAAACAAGAAATTATTTTATGAGACTTTCCTAATAAACAGACAAATGTTGAAAAAAAAAAAAAAAAAGGAAAAAAAACGGTGATTCTAACTCACAGCATTCAATTATTGAACTTTCATAATTGGAAGGAATAAATAAAATTGAATATTAAATATTTAAGGAATTGTGATTTACTGTCGGGTGACTTTTGGCTAACCCTGTATATGTGTATACATATGTGTATATATACTCATTCTCATTTACTCATTTACTTGTTTCAGTCATTAGACTGCGGCCATGCTGGAGCACCGCCTTTAGTCAAGCAAATCGACCCCGGGACTTATTCTTTGTAAGCCCAGTACTTATTCTATCGGTCTCTTTTGCCGAACCGCTAAGTGACGGGGACGTAAACACACCAGCATCGGTTGTCAAGCAATGCTAGGGGGACAAACACAGACACACAAACACACACATATATATATATATATATACATATATACGACAGGCTTCTTTCAGTTTCCGTCTCCCAAGATGCCACGCAGTGGGACTGAACCCGGAACCATGTGGTTGGTTAGCAAGCTACTTACCACACAGCCACTGTATATTTATGTATATACACACACACATATACATACATATATATGTATCAGACAGTGCGTCATAAAAACTATATTACTTCTCTACCCTTCGTGTGTGTGTGTCTATGTACTTTGTCTCACACCACCTCTTGATAACTGGTGTTGGCTTGTTTACATCCCCATAACTTAGAGGTTTGCCAAAAGAAACCAATAAAATAAGTGTCTGACTTCAAAAAAAACACAAAGGGAACTGGGGTTGGTTCATTCAGCTAAAGTTATTCAAAGTGGTGCCCCAGCATGGCCACAGTCCAAAGACTGGAAAAGCAAGTGAAAGATAAAAAAAAGAAAGATCCTGTTTAGACTCTTAAAAAGTGTGAATGACTTTCACAAATGTTCGGAAGTCATTGTCATGGTTTTTTGAGTCTAATCCACTTAAGCTAGGTTCAAAGGTATTCCCCACCATGACCATCCCTAGTGAATCTAGGATTACCGTTATGTCATTTCCTTTTGAAAGATGACAGGATGTCATTTGAGGGAGACTGATGAAATGAATCATCAGTTTTCAACGAATCAATAAATGAAACTCTTTGGCAGGTATTGAGTGCATTCTTGCTTGTGTGTGTGTGTGTGTGTGTGTGTATGCGCATATATACATATATATGTGTGTGTATATATCCAAATTGAGGGAGTGGAGCAGGTAAAATCCAGCCTACATATGTTTCCAAGCTGGCAGATCCTCTTATGTAATAATTACTCAATGAGGGTTACTCAGCCAGCAGCTGCTCACCAAGCCAAGGATACCTTATTTATATATTGCCATTTGGGAATCCCAACACACACACATGTATACATGTGTGTGTGTGTACACACATACATGTATGTGTGTGTATATATACATATATGTATATATACATATATGTATATATACATATATGTATATATACATATATGTATGTATATATATATTCTGTAACACTACGAAAGTGTGTTACATAGTTAGATTCTTGGTTCGATAATAATATATATATATCAAGGGCCGTATATGATTTCATTCTACCAAATTCTCTCACAAAGGCATTGGATGGCCTGGGATGACAGAGGAAGATATTTACCCAAGGTAATCCACAGTGGGACTGAATCCGGAACCCCTTGGTTTCAAATTGAATTTCTTAATCACACAGCCTTGCCTCTCTCTCTCTCTCTCTCCTCTCTCTCTCTCTCTCACTCACATACACACACACACACACACACACACACACACACACACACACACACACACAAACAAGAAAAAGCATGTTTGTGTATGAGAGAGGCTTTGAATTTCAGTTCTTATTTTTCCTCAAAGAATCTGCTTAGAAATATTAGCTCAGACTTCCAATATATTTCTTCTCAAAGAAATATTTGACCAAACCACACCTATTGTAGTTATGCGATGGAATCCGTGTGTTCTGTGTGAGAAGAAACTCTACCAGAAAACAACAAACAAATCAAAAAGAAAAAAGTTCCAATATAATCTGGTTCCATCACAGCTGCCCTTCTCTGTGTGAATGTTTTAATGCTGAAATGAATGAGAAGCCGTTTCTTCACACAAACCATCCATACCACCCAGAAACCCTTCACCCTTCTTTGACAAGATTTGTGTGTAAGAATTATTTGTTAAGTAATTTGAGAAACAGGAATAATTGTAGACCAAAAGGTCTGCTAGATTGCTACTTTGTATTGGCACAACTTCACAGATTTTTGGGGATTCAAGACATCATCATCATCATCATAATTTAATGCCCTCCTTCCATGCTGGCATGGGTTGGATGGTTTGACAGGAGCCCAGCCAGATAGAAGACTGCCCCAGGCTACTGTAGCAGTTTTGATACAATCAGTGTCAGAATATTGCTAGTAATTGTGTTAACTACCCCAGGAGGAGAATAAATTAGAGTTAGCAAATAGGCGCAGGAGTGGCTGTGTGGTAAGTAGCTTGCTAACCAACCACATGGTTCCGGGTTCAGTCCCACTGCGTGGCATCTTGGGCAAGTGTCTTCTGCTATAGCCCCAATGCCTTGTGAGTGGATTTGGTAGACGGAAACTGAAAGAAGCCTGTCGTATATATGTATATATATATATATATGTATGTGTGTGTGTGTTTGTGTGTCTGTGTTTGTCCCCCTTGCATTACATGACAACCGATGCTGGTGTGTTTACGTCCCCGTCACTTAGCGGTTCGGCAAAAGAGACCGATAGAATAAGTACTGGGCTTACAAAGAATAAGTCCCGGGGTCGATTTGCTCGACTAAAGGCGGTGCTCCAGCATGGCCACAGTCAAATGACTGAAACAAGTAAAAGAAAAGAAAAGAAAGAATGGGATTTGAACTTCAAATGTATAGGAAACCTGACTGGGTGTTACAAAGTCTTTGCTTGAATGGTGACTGCAAGGACAACATAAAGAAAGACTGTAAAATGTAAAAGCAGCCCCCTCCCCCCCCAGCTGCCCTGCTCCATCTGTGAAGACAAAGTGTTTTGCAAAAACCAATAAAATAGCAAAAAGAAACCCTCTCAGAAATAAATGGTATTTAAGAGAGAATTGGTGAAATATTCAACATATAGGCACAGTGTGGCTAATGTGGGTGTGTGGTAAAAAGCTCGCTTCCCAACCACATGGTTCCAGGTTCAGTTCCATCGTGTGGCACCTTGGCCAAGTGTCTTCTACCCTAGCCTCACACCAACCAAAGCCTTGAGAGTGGATTTGGTTGATGGAAATTGAAAGAAGCCCCCAGTGTGTGTGTGTGTCTTTGTGTCTCTGTTACTCCGCCACTTGACAACCAGTGTTGGTTTGTTTACATCCCTGTACCTTAGTTTGGCAAAATAGATCAATAGAATAAATACTAAACTTCATCATCATCATCATTTAACGTCTGCTTTTCATGCTAGCATGGGTTGGACGGTTCAACTGGGGTCTGGGGAGCCCGAAGGCTGCACCAGGCCAGTCAGATCTGGCAGTGTTTCTACAG
>NC_043022.1:6087416-6117416 GCF_006345805.1 Octopus sinensis
AACAAATAAAAAAAAAAAATGGTATGTATATATATATATATGTATATATATATGTATATATATATGTATATATATCTGTATATATATATGTATATATATCTGTATATACATATATGTATATATATCTGTATATGTATATATATCTGTATATATATGTATATATGTATGTATATATATATATATATGTATATGTATCTGTATATATATCTGTGTATATATATCTGTATATATATCTGTATATATATATCTGTATATATATATGTATATATATATGTATATATATATATATATATATATATGTATATATGGCGGTGCCCCAGCATGGCCACAGCTCATTAGCTGAAACTGGAAAAATCAAAATCAAAATCATATATAGATATGTAAATGACAGTTGCTGCCTTTGAAACAGGTTGTCAGATAGCATAAGCTATTTGGCATTGCTAGCAATTCTTAAAAACTTATCAATAAATAAAACATCTCCCATCTACACATTACACATTCATTGTAAGCAAACGTATTTCTGTTGTCCTGTGACTTATCAAGTGAAACCTTGCAAAAGAATTACAGAACAGAAATTGTTTTTAGATTTTTTTTGCCTTCGTATTGCTTTATTTCTGAGAAATTGTCAAAGAAAGGAAGTATAGAATGTGGAGAAATTGTATGAAAAGAATGGAGTGTATTTGTAGTTGAATGTCTTGAGATGATAAAGTTTTGAACAAGTCACCATTCAAGTAGTTTAGGTAAGAAGTTTTATGTGCCAGCAGACGACCTTGATAAATGTTTGGATAAGGTGTGTTTCATGTGAGTTTATAGTGGAGGGAAATGAGGATAGTTGACAGAGAGAGAGAGAGATAGGAAGAGAAAATGAGCAGCAGAGATTGTATTTTAGTCAGTCAAGTATCCTACACTTGAAATGATCGTATCAACCAGAGATAGGCTGGGGTTTTTGTCCACTCAGTCACATCATCAACAAACTTATGGCAGAGAATTTATAATTGAAACAATTGTCTCTTGAAGGCTTTCAGTATATTTCTGTAAAAAGAATTGCAGTGTCTGGTTTTGTGAAGTTAAAAATTGTCTTGTTTTGAATCTGATAGATAAAAAGCTATGTATCTACTGCCAGCTACGGTTGTGGAATCTTGTAGATTAGTAAAACATTCTTCATTTTTCCTCTGCCTCAACTTGAGGAAATGGCTCTCTCTTGGCTCTTTCCTCCGAAGCACTGAAGGAAACAATCATCTGAAATTCTTTTAGCTGCTTCTCACTGCTAGAAATATCTGTTCTGTTTAGACATAGACAAATTCATCATCATCATGATCATCAGTAATTACCTCATCGTTAAGTACCTTCTTTCTGTATATAAAACATAGATTTAATCCATCACCCAGAGCACATAGGGACAGCATGTGGTCTGGCAGTTTGAATGTTTTGGTCATGACCATTAGGTTAAAAGGTCAGCGCTTGGACTAGGGAGTAGGTTGTGCATCTTTGAACCAAGATGATTCGTTTTATGCTATTCCAGTCCACTCAGTTGAGGATCAGTGCCAGTGGCATCTGTTGGGGACTTGGCATCCCGTACAGGTCGGAATCTTGTGCCCTCAGACAGTGCAACACCTCAGAAACTCAGATAAGCTCTGACATCATGGGCCTGTAGGCTTGAGGCAGACCTGGTCCCTGGGTGCCATCAGCCGTGCCCCCTCTGTTGCAGGTATTGCAAGCAAGCTGTTCGGTTGAAAGTGTAGCAAGTCATAAAAGGCAGCAATATGACGTAATGGTCGTTTGCCCAAGCATAATTGTTGGTAATCTCATTGGTTAAAATTACTGCCCATATTTGAATTCCAAACTTTCATCAAAGAGAATTCTTTCACGAAATACGGTTCTTAGAATTCGGATATGAGCAGTTATAAAACCCTGATTTTTGAGAAATTACTCAGTGATCGTTGGATGTTACTAAACTCTCCACGACACTCACTCCTTGAGATATTGGCTATTTTTTATGCCATGTCTGTGACTTAAATCCAACAAGACTTATTTGAATTGTTGTGAACTCCAAGTACTTAGTATGAAGGATTAGCTTAGTGTGGATTTTAAGTCGTGATTCTCCACGGCAAAATGACTTTACTTTCCAATTGTACTATAAATGCTAAAAGTACATAAATAAACTAACGTAGTAATTATTTTCTCTTTCTTCTCATTCTTCAATAATGAAATTTATTTCTGCAATTATGAAACTGAGTACCTTTTTTTCAGAGAGATTAAAAGAACATAATTTTATTTATCTTCAACATACATGCACACATAAAATGTCCATTAGTGTTTCAGAGTATATATTTCTCGCTATGGCGTTTATGTAGCTGGAGTCAGGATTTATGTATAATGATAACACTTATAAGTAAGTTATAAGTGATGTGTTTATCAATATATATTCCTACTTTAAAAGTAAAACAGATTTATTATCTATTTCCAAATAGGAAACTTATAAAAGTAGTGTTACACAAACAGTAACCAAAACGTAGCTATAAAAAAACATGGTGACTAAGACTTTGAACTGAAGAAAGCTTCTTCCCTATCTCCCAAGAGACTTGACAGTATTGCCCTTTCTCATCTCATGGGGCTTTAAACACATTTAAAAATCACACAAACACTATCAGTAAAATCTATAAAAGAACATTCACAGGAGACCAACAGGTGACAACACTACCTCGACTCTTGCAGCTGCAAGTAGAGGTATAATTAGATACTCACCTCCCCATAGGCACATGGCCCAGTGGTTAGGGTTTTCCTAGATTATGGGTTCAATTCCTAGACTGGTCGGCACAATGTGTTTTTGACCAAAACACTTCATTTCACCTAGCTTCAGTCACTAACGTAGCTGGCGGAAGGTGGGGTCCCCCCCCCCAGGCAGTGCTTTTAAAGGAAGGGCACTTTTGGGTCTACTGTAGGAAGTATGTGTTTTTTGTAGGGCCCAGCAGGGCCACGCCGGGTGGAGCACACTCTAGCTCCCCTAGTGGCTCCAGTCCATTCCGCTGTCAATGAGTGACCATTGTAATGGACTGACCAGTGGTGATGTTGACTTGCTTAACCTAGCCAGTGTGGTGGCATCATTCAAAAGCCAAAAAGCAATGTAAAGTGCATTGTGACCAGTGATGTATAACTGCATCTGACAGTCTGGACAACACCATGATGTGTGTGTGTGATTCCCATAGCTGAGCCCAAACCTTTCTCTCTCTCTCTCTCTCTCTCCCTCCCTCCAGATCGGCCAGTAAAGGCCAGTCAAACAGCTGTGGCCAGTTGCCTGTCCTTCCTTTCTTGTCTGATGTTCTCTGTTTTGTTATTTAATTTTTACTAACAATAAACCTAATTGTTGTTTGTGTGTCATTGCCTGTGGAGACATCTATTGGCAGGGTTAGGGTTCTCTCCAGTGACAACAATGGTCCCCTCAATGGGTGGGGTCTCCAAACACTGACTCACTTCCTGAACAGCTTAATAACAAACGCCAACTGGTTTTAATTTAATGCTCCCCCTCTCTCTCCTATCTCTCCCCCTCTCTTTCTCACTTCCTCTTTCTCTCTCTCTCTCTCTCTCTCTCTTAAAATATTATCAGTAATGAAATCCAGCACAAAATTGTTAGCATTTAAAAATAAAAAAAAGAAATCATTTTCCTCTCAACACTTCCTATCTTATCAAGCTTCTTTCACAAACTCTGAGGTTAAGATCTTTCACAATGTTTTAAAATAAACATTTCAATTTTAAAGCACAGTTGACACGACACAAATTTAATCCACAGATTGGATGGGTGGGAGTTTATTTATTTATTTATTTATTAATCAGCAACAAGTTTTAACATCGGAAGTTTTATTAAAATGAAAATTTTTTTTAGAAATGCTTTTTTGTGACAATTAAGAAAAACAAAAAATTTCTATTAGCAAAACGAACTCTTTAGCATTTAAACTGGCCAGAACTGGCCCCTCACTCCTACCCTGCAATGAAAAATTCACTCTCTGTTTTAGCATGGTTTTTACAGCTGGATGCCCTTCCTAACGTTAATTTGATTTGACGACATTGTTTGATATCAGAATCACAAAGAACAAATCTTACAATTTACAAAACCTCCACACTCCAGCCTGATAGATATCAATATATTAATTATCATTTCATTAAGATAGCAAGCTGGCAGAATCGTTAGCACGCTGGGAGGTATTTTGTCTGTCTTCATGTTCTGAATTCAAATTCCGCTGAGGTCGACTTTGCCTGTCATTCTTTCAGGGTCAATTAAATAAGTACCAGTTACACACTGACTTAATCCCTTTGTCTGTCCTTGTTTGTCCCCCCCCCCTATGTTTAGTCCCCTGTGGGCAATTAAGAAGTAAATCTATTTCTTTCACATATCCCTTCTTTTCTCACTCCACCCTGGCCCACCATTCTATAGTGTCCACAATGACCCTTTTACATTTCACCCACAACTACAGCTTCCTAATAAATTTTGCTCACCTCAACAACAAGAACACCTTTATTGGTGATTCTGATTTCACATTTTAACCTCTGCCTCCCCCACTGCCCCTCCCCTCCATTGATCATTGGTTTACATCAAAGATACTGGTCATAATACAAACATCAGTTCATCTGTTGGCGTTTATTGACAAAAAACTCAGCAGGTTTTAGCATTCGATCGAATATTAAAATAACAACAACAACCATAAAAATAATAATATTTTGAAAAGGATTTACGTAACTCTTCACAAAGGTAAACAGTCAAGACGAAGAGCACGATTCGATTGTAAGATATTTTATTAGTTGAACATGGCATTAGGAAGGGCATCCAGCCGTAGAAACACTGCCAGATTTGACTGGGCCTGATAAAGCCTTCTGGCTTCACAGACCCCAGTAGAACCGTCCAACCCATGCTAGCATGGAAAACGGACGCTAAACGATGATGATGATATTTCAACAGTACGTCTGTCTTTGTCAAGTTCAAAATAAGAAGTGATAAAAATTCAAAATTATAGAAATTTAAACAAGAGCAACCAGCGTCCTCATGTTGATGGAATGACATCAGTTTTTAAGTTACAATTTTAGAACATGCGAAAAGAAAAAGACAGAAAAAAACAAAAAAAAGAAGATGACAGAAAAAAGGGAAGAAAAAGAGAGGAAGAAGGATATTTAATCAAAGATATTTTCCTGTCATCTTATTCATTCCTCCAGGGCCTGATGTTAACAACCCGCAAACATATTTCTCCTCGTGCATTTTGAGAAATGAAAGCGAAAGTAGATTCAGAATATTTTCTGAGAATATGCACTTTCAAGTCTTCTTCAAATTTGCTGCCGCTTGAAATGAAATGTTCAGCAAGTTCTGTCGAACTACTGTTATTGTGCCAGACGTCGAATCTGTGCCCATTAAACCTTTTGTTTAATTGTTCTGTTGGACAACCAAAATAAATTAAGTTGTGTTTCGTGCATTCTGCAGCGTAGACTAAATGGGAATCTTTACATGTTCCACCTTCTGTATGATTTCTGATGGAATTCACTTCACTCATGTTGTTGCACAATGAATAGGGCTTACCTCTCTTGCGGCTGTTCTTTAAGGTACAGCCTGCAGATACTCCAATGTTCATTTTCTTGGAGTCAGATATAGAGGTCAATAATTCTCTTATATTCTTATTCCGTCTAAAGGCTACAATAGGTGGCTGAGGAAATATCTGTTTTGAAATGAGGATATTTTTTCGTCACATGCTTGTAACTTTCATAATAATAATAATAATTGGTAGTTTCTGATATTTTCTCTTAAGAGAAAATGTCAGAAAGGTCAATTATTCCTCTACAATTTTTTGTAAATTCTTAAATATATCTCCTGTGTGTATATATATATACCGCAAAACAAACATGATTTTTATTGAACTCTACATTTTGGAGTCCCGTTCTGATTACCTTCTTAAAATACTTCCTTGTAAACTGTTTTTAACATTTTCTTATTATTACCAAAGAATGTATATATGTATTGTAGTATTTTGTGACAACCAGTAACTAACACAACAAAGCTTTTACATTTTACTTTTGACAATCTTTTTCTAAAAAAGTGAAACCGGTCAAGTGAATAAAGTACAGCTAAATGCCATTTTCAAACCTTCTTTCATATATATTTCCACTCATGCGGTACCTTGCAACTTTACTTTGTTATATATATATGTGTATGTATATATATATATATATATACACACACACATAAATATAAGCATATTAACCCTTTAGCATTTAAACCGGCCATATCCGGCCTGTTTTATGTTCAAACTGGCCACATCTGGTCTCTCACACTAACCCTACAATATAGTTTAAAAAATTAACAGCTACCTCATCAAAATCTCAAAGCTACAAGATAATGCCTGATTAGTTCAAAACAATGTGGATAAAAAAGGATTAATTTTGGGAGAATAATGCGAACACTAAAGGGTTAAAAGAGGTCTGTAGGAAAACTCATTTCAATAAAAGAGGTCCTTGGTATGGAACAGGTTGGGAAACACTGACCTAGAGTTACAGTAGAAGACACGCTCACATATATGTAACATATGGGCATGTGTGTGTGTATAGGTTTATATTAATGGCTGGCAAGGACACGGTATTTTGCTTCGCATCCATAATAAAGTACCAAGTATATTCAGGTTTTAGATGTCAATATTGTGCGTTATTTTTCATGTCAGCAATGCAACATTCTCGTTTTTAAGTGAAAAACTATGGATTTCCTATAGAGGTCAGGGCCGACATCTATGTAAATATGAACATATCTACCTTTGATCACATTGTTTATATGGGACATGTTCATATATGAAATGTCATAACTTTCAGCGCTGACTCTAAATTTTATAGAAAATCTATGAGTGGATTTGGTAGACGGAAACTGAAAGAAGCCTGTCGTATATATGTATATATATATGTGTGTGTGTTTGTGTGTGTTTGTCCCCCTAGCATTGCTTGGCAACCGATGCTGGTGTGTTTACGTCCCCGTCACTTAGCGGTTCGGCAAAAGAGACCGATAGAATAAGTACTGGGCTTACAAAAGAATAAGTCCCGGGGTCGATTTGCTCGACTAAAGGCGGTGCTCCAGCATGGCCGCAGTCAAATGACTGAAACAAGTAAAAGAGTAAAGAGTAAAGAGATTATCACTTCAAATGTGTGTGCGTGTAATAGAAACTATAATTTGTGGTTTCTTAATGCCATTCTGCATTTGGCCAACAATCTAGATAACCATCTTTGAGACGATGTCGAAATTTTGAGAATTCTTCTGGCAGTTTTGAGTCTTCTACCAGCGATTCCACTCTGCTGTTCTCCACCCTTCTTTCACCAAGTGAACAGAGAGATAATATCTCTTAAGACTGGTTTGTATTGTATAATGAGTTTTAATTACTCTGAATTGCTTAATTAGTATCTGCTTAGTGGTTAGGAGGAAGTGAATATGATAGGTGTGGGTTTGCGTGGTGGTGGTAGTGGCGGTGGTGGTGGTAGCAGTAGTAATTAGCCAAAGTAGGGTGACTTCCAATTGCTCTGAATAAATTAACTGAGGTGCCATTAGACACATCTAAATGTCTAAACTAAACTGTTGACATAATAGGAGGGAAATTACTCAGGAATGCCATCTGTAGAGAGATATATAGTTAAGTGCCTGCTAACATTTGCTGTTAGTATTCTTTGTTTTTTATTTAAGACAAAACATGCAAAATGGGGGGGGGGGGAATGACTGTGTACAGGTTTTTTGTTATTGTTGGTGTTTAACCCTGGGCAGTGCTGGTCAGTGGTCAAAGAAAGGAATTGTTTTATGATCTTTATGAAACAACAAGACATTCTTTAATTCTTTTACTTGCTTCAGTCATCTGACTGCAGCCATGCTGGAGCAACGCCTTTAGTCAAACAAATCAACCCCTGCACTTATTCTTTGAAAACCTAGTACTTATTCTGTAGGTCTCTTTTGCTGAACCACTAAGTTATGGGGATGTAAACACACTAACATTGGTTGTCATGCGATGGTGGAGGGGACACAAGCACAGACACACAAATACATACATACATACATCATCATCATCGTTTAACGTCCGTTCTCCATGCTAGCATGGGTTGGACGGCTCGACCGGGGATCTGGGAAGCCAGAAGGCTGCACCAGGCTCCAGTCTTATCTGGCAATGTTTCTACAGCTGGATGCCCTTCCTAACGCCAACCACTCCGTGAGTGTAGTGGGTGCTTTTTACGTACCACCTGCACGTAAAATTGGTGTGCCACCTGCACGTAAGATTGGTGTAGAGGCTGGCAATGGCCACGGTCGGATTGGTGTATTTTATGTGCCACCGGCACAGAAGCCAGTCGAGGCGGCGCTGGCATCGGCCACGAGTCGGATAGTGCTTTTTACGTACCACCAGACCAGGGATCCTGGCTGGTTCAATTCGATTTCGATTTCGCTTTCGCTTGCCCCAACATGTCTTCGCAAGCAAAGGGGGTTGGCATACATACATACACACCTCATTGTTATTATGCAAAAGTGTCGTAAGTCCAAAACATTGCTTTTTTCAGAAAATGAAAAAATAGTTCCACCATTCCATTTCTTGTTACCTTAGCAACAGTTTCAGCCTAACAATAATATTTTGTTGGATGTATAAAATCCTAACTCCATGCATGTGTGATATTTTCAGTCAGAAATATTTTCACAAAACTGTCATATGTGGGACTTACTACACTTTTGCAAAATGATAAACCGTTGTACTACACTTTGACGATTTTTGATATCTTGGCATCTGAAGCAGCTGGAGATACGATAGTTTGACCAAAAGAACTGACTATTGCAAGCCAAATTAAATATTGGAAAAAAGGCATTTGGCCAAATTTGGACATACAGTAGTTTAACATAATAGCAACGATATATATACGACAGGCTTCTTTCAGTTTCCGTCTACCAAATCTACTCACAAGGCTTTGGTCAGCCCAAGGCTATAGTAGAAGACACTTGCACAAGGTACCACACAGTGGGACTGAACCCGGAACCATGTGGTTGGGAAGCAAGCTTCTTACCACACAGCTACTCTTATATAGCTTATGTAATAACAGATTCAAATTTTGGCCCAAGGCCAGGGCTAGGACTTTCTGAGGGGAGGGGCCTTGTGAATTAAACCCCCACCCTCCCAACACTTGACTGCTTCTTATTTTACTGATTCTGAAAGAATGGAGTGAAAGTTGACCTCAGTGGAATTTGAACTCAGAACATGACAGCAGACGAAGTATTTAGTCTGGCATGCTAATGATTCTGCCAGCTATGGTTTATGTAATGATGATAATACACGGTGATGTGGCTATGTTATACAACAGTAACAGCAACAACAACACTGTTGTTTATCTTGTATCTGTTATTTGTTTCAGTCATTTGACTGCAGCCATGCTGGGGCAACACCTTAAAGAATTTTTAGTCAAATCAATCGACCCAAGTACTTTTTTTTTTTGAAAGGTTGGTATTTATTCTATCGACCTCTTTTGCCAAACTGCTAAGTTATGGGGACATAAACACACCAACACCAGTTGTCAAGCAGCAGTGGGGGACAAACAGACATACGCACACAGATATATATATATATATATATATATATACATATACACAATTAGTGTGTATGTGTTGTGATGGGCTTCTTTCAGTTTCTGTCTACCAAACCCACTCACAAAGCTTTGGTCGGCCCAAGGCTCTTGTAGAAGACACTTGCCCAAGGTGCCACACAGTGGGACTGAACCCGGAACCATGTGGTTGGGAAGCAATGTCTTACCACACAGCCACTCCTGCGCCTTTACAATATTTTCTACTGACAGTCCTGACTCTTATTTTTCAGTTCCCTTTGAGCTGCTCTAATCACCCGAGTGGAACCAGACTCATATCTTCCGATGACTTTCAAAGACTTTAAGAAAAGCAGTAAATACCACACTGACAAATACTGGAACCTTTCTCCCCGTTCTTTGTCTTTAACTCTTTTAGTATTTAGATCGACTGGCCTCCGTGCTGTGGGCATGTAACAAACACCATCCGATCTTGGCCGTTCGCCAGCCTCGTCTGGCACCTGTGTCGGTGACACATGAAAAACACCATCCGATCGTGGCCGTTCGCCAGCCTCATCTGGCACCTGTGTCGGTGGCACATAAAAAACACCATCCGAGCGTGGCCGTTCGCCAGCCTCGTCTGGCACCTGTGTCGGTGGCACATAAAAAAAACCATCCGAGCGTGGCCGTTCGCCAGCCTCGTCTGGCACCTGTGTCGGTGGCACATAAAAAACACATCCGAGCGTGGCCGTTCGCCAGCCTCGTCTGGCACCTGTGTCGGTGGCACATAAAAAAAACCATCCGAGCGTGGCCGTTCGCCAGCCTCGTCTGGCACCTGTGTCGGTGACACATGAAAAACACCATCCGAGCGTGGCCGTTCGCCAGCCTCGTCTGGCACTGTGTCGGTGGCACATAAAAAACACCATCCGAGCGTGGCCGTTCGCCAGCCTCGTCTAGCACCTGTGTCGGTGGCACATAAAAAACACCATCTGAGCGTGGCCGTTCGCCAGCCTCGTCTGGCACCTGTATTGGTGGCACATAAAATCACCCACTACACTCTCAGAGTGGTTGGCATTAGGAAGGGCATCCAGCTGTAGAAACACTGCCAGATCTGACTGGCCTGGTGCAGCCTTCGGGCTCCCCAGACCCCAGTTGAACCGTCCAACCCATGCTAGCATGGAAAGCGGACGTTAAACGATGATGATGATGATGATGATTACACTTTGCAGAGTGGTTGGCATTAGGAAGGGCATCCAGCTGTATAAAAACCATGCCAAATCAGACTGGTGTCTGGTGCAGCCTTCCAGCTTGCTAGCCCTGGTCAAATTGTCCAGCCCTCGCCAGCATGGACAGTGGATGCTAAGTGGTGATGATGATGATGATGATTACTGTTGTAAAGTGGTTTCCTTCCACTGGTGTGATGTGTGACTGCTGTTGTACTGCAGTTGCTGTTTTAACACTAGTAGCCACAATCGTTACTATTCATCAGATACCGTTGTATCTCTTCATACCGGAATAGCAATACACTTCTTTTGTCCTACTATCGCTGATAGCTTCACAAGACACCTGACTAGAACTGTTGACTGTTCGACTCTCGGCCCTCACTTGACGACCGGCTACTGGTCTATTTATAATGGCTGGCTCCTACCACTTTTTATCAGAAGGGGTATACAGTTCCACTATACAACAATTACTCATGAAATGTAAAGCTTATTTATTCACATTGTGATAGTCTATTTTTACAATGACATTGTAAGGTAGGTGTGAGAGGCCAGGTCTTGTAGGTATGGATGTAAAACAAATAGAATATTCAGGCTAGAATTCAAATCAAGTGTATATATAACTTCTACCAGTTGTTAACCCATTAGCATTTAAACTGGCCATATTCAGGCAACCAAACATTCTACCTGTTTTATGTTCAGAGTGGCCAGATCCAGCCTCTCACACCTGCCCCGCAATGTCATTCTAAAAATAAACAGTCACATCATTGAAATCTCAGAACTGTGAGATAATCATCATCATCATCATCATCGTTTAACGTCCGTTCTCCATGCTAGCATGGGTTGGACAGTTCGACCGGGGATCTGGGAAGCCAGAAGGCTGCACCAGGCTCCAGTCTTATCTGGCAATGTTTCTACAGCTGGATGCCCTTCCTAACGCCAACCACTCCATGAGTGTAGTGGGTGCTTTTTACGTGCCACCTGCACAGGTGCCAGGCGAGGCTGGCAACGGCCACGGTCGGATTGGTGTATTTTATGTGCCACCGGCACGGAAGCCAGCCGAGGCGGCGCTGGCATCGGCCACGAGTCGGAATGGTTAATTGAAAAAATGTGACTAAATAAGTTTTACATTTGACAAAGAAATCAGAATTCTAAAGGAATAAAGAGAATAAATTTGTTGAAGAATATATTATGACACAATAAAAAAAAAAAAAATTAAAAAAAATTTAGCTAAAAATAAACCAGAATCTAGGGTCAGTCAGTTTCTAATTGAGCCATTCCTTTCTGAAGTGTGTGTCACAATAGAATCCAGTTCTTTGAAATGGTAAAAATGAAAGGAATCCATTCAAGTGCTTTTAACAATAGCTGTTTGTAAATGTTAAGTACCACCTGTTGTTTTTTGTTGTTTTAATCTCATCCTGATCAAGAGAGAGACTGGGAGAATCATTTGAGTCATTTCAAATGAGATTAAATGTTTTGCACTTCACACAATCTGTATAACATTATCAAGAAGAACACAGTAACTCAACGCAATCAATTGGTTTTGACATGGATTTCATTTTAAAACTTATGCAATTAACCAAATAAAAAACAATTATCTGGTATGCAATTAAGCAGAGTCAAATGATATATGTACAGAGACGTATGCTTTTAATGGTTCCAGCCAGTGGACTGTTGACCACACTGGCTAGTTTACAGGACCTTGATCTGCTAGAAATGGCAGCCAAATCTACCTTATCTCTCTCTCTCTCTTGCTCTGACACACACACACACACGCATATAAAAGTGAGATTGGTCATGACTGGAACCCCTTTGATCATTGGTTGTTTGACCATGCCTAAAATAGAGGCCATGGTCAAAGCTAAATACAAATGACTGTGTGTGTGTGTGTGTGTGTGTAAGTGGTGGTCGTCATTTGTCAATTAGAACAGGGGGCTGCAACCACCAGATTGCAGACCCGTACCTGGCTGTGAATCATTGGAGTCAGGCCACACAAAGAGAACGACTTTTGAAATTTCATTATTATTTCATGGACTGAATTATTGTTTTGCATTATATACATATTATATATTTAATATATATGCATTATATACAATATAAACAGTTTGGTTGTCTGGGCATTTTGGTGTCCAGGCAGTTCCTGTGTACCTGCTATTGTTTGACCATAGGTCAGTTTCATCAAAGCAGACTTATGGTCAAACGCATTCCCTGTGTGACCAGAGTATGAGGTGATTTGCCTGCTTTGCCTAGCAAGGCCAAGTGACCTTGTAAGGTATGAAAACCATAACTGCAGTGCAAGGCCCAGTGAATGAAGTGGAGTTTAGGAAACATACCATATTCGGGCTCCTGGTGACAATACGTCTCCTAAGCTCTTCCTTAGAAAATATTTGCAGATGTTGCTTGTATTTAATGGTTTAGAAAAAGGGCTTGGAAGAAGCGGTACACACTCCCATCCTGCATTATCTTTAGGTATGGATACACTGGACAGTTGCCACACATCCAGGGTCACCGCAGATCTAAGCGCCAATTCTGATCTATGTAGGCTGTGGTTTGCTATCAATAAATAAATACTATAAGGGCCCAGAGCATTGATTTGCTTGGGAGCCTACTGTGTCTCAGGGCCCAATTTAGACCTATGTATGCTGTGATTTGCTGCCAATAAATAAATACTATAGGACCCAGTATATTGGGACCCTCACGGGTATAGGGGCCCACTTCAAATCTATGAATCCTCTGACTTGCTGTCAATAAATACATACTAAAGGGTCCATTGCATTGAGTTGTCTGAAGGTTTATAATATGGCTAAGATGGCCCTGACCCCTTCCCTGTTAAAACTTTCTCTGAGGGTACCCTGCCTAATGCATCCTAAATAGAGGGCTTGGATCTAATGAAATGATTGTATGGGTTGGGCGGCAGGCCATAATGTTGCTGTTATTTGTGTGTGTTTAGTGGAGCCTGTGTGGGAGTGGTAACGAGATATGCTTGAGGTTTCTTGTATGTGTAGTTGTCTGTCGGACGGTGGTGGTGGTGGTTGTAGTAGTAGTAGGCAACACCAGCAGTATATTACAGTCACTAAACTAAATTTGTCTACTCATTATTGACAATACAAAAGTCACTGGGAATATTTGGACAAGGAAAAAGAAAGACTACGGTCGACAGGAAGTAGAATCCACTTGTTAAACACTCAACATACATATACATACCTACACACACGCACACATACCTACACACTCGCACACACACACACACACAGAGACAGACGTCAGAATGGCATATCTTTTGTGATCCTGAGAAACTGGCTTCTGAGCGCTCTTTTTCAAATGGTGGTGGTGGTTGGTTTTAAAGGAAATCACTATTAAAACATTGCAGTCGCTCACGAAAGCATGTCAACTATTTCTCCACGATGTTATGAAGCTATTTGGCAAGGAAGTCATCCAGCCCTTTATTACAACATTAGCACCTTGGACTTCGTAAAACTGGGTTCACATATCGGATTTTCTTATACAGGAAATTTTTACCGATTGCAAACAACAAATCTTCGAGTTTGGTGACGTCCACAGGATCGTTACAAGGAAACACACACTCAAACGAAATACACACTCTTCACACACACACACACACACACACACAACACGCACACACAACACACACACGCGCGTGTTTGGAGTTAATCGTCAGAGAACGTTTTGATCTTATAAGATTTATGTTGAGTTTAAAACCTTCTCTTCTAATTCTCTTGTCTCTAAATCTGAACTTCACACACACACACACACACACACACACACACAGAGTGCGTGTATGATTAATGTAAACATCTAGGTGTGTAAACTGCGATTCGTAACAGCTGACTCGAAGAGGAAGTGTGTGCACACGCATACATATATACACACATATATATATACATCCTGTTGCTCTTTCCACCAGTTGTCATATGAACTTGCAACAGGTAAACATTTGAACCTGGTCAAAAGCACCGCACCGGTCCTTCACCGCGAATCAGATCTTCCTAAACATATACACTTATGTGGATATAATATATATATATCTACCTATATATCTGTCAGTGTATATACTAATTCTATTTCGACATGTCTTTGGAGGACAAATATTTACCGGCCGAAACCTGGTCCCTGTCCTCGTCGTCCAGCGAGGATCTCCATGTCGGAGGCGAGGACGACGCCGGCGGAGGCGAGGACGGCGGCGGCGACAAGCGACGATCCAAAAAGAAAATGTCGCGAATTAAAAGACATTCGTCCCTCTTGAAGAAACTACTCAGGTAGGTACCACTCCCAACCATGACCATCACTCCGGACTACTTATTTTTACAACTTGAAACCGCGTTTAATTACTTCGAATAAGTTTCTTCTCTGTGACTTTCTACTTTCTACTTTCGCCTCTCCTCGTTTTATGACTAATTCATTCACCTGTCCAGGTGTACCGGACCCCCATACTTTATTCCCCCCTTCTCTCTCTCTCTCTCTCTCTCTCTCTCTCTCTCTCTCTCTCTCTCTCACACACACACACACACACACGCTGCTAAAAATAACAGCTAAGTCTCCCTCAGATGATCTCACCGTACCGCCGTCAGTTAAGGACAGTTTCCAGCCCGTCGCTAATGGGGTCCACCGGACGGCACTGTACCCCACCCCTCATTATTCTTATTCAAGGGTGCACCCTCACATTTATTGTGATACACTTATTTCGAAACTCCGCATGGAATGTCACTGTTGGAATGTCTTTGATCATAGGTCTTGCTTTGTTCGATCACGTCTGACCTGGGGCTAAACAACTCTCTCTCTCTATGTATGTATGTATATATATATATATATATATATATATATATATATATACATACATATATATATATACATACATATATATATATATACATACATATATAATATATATATATATATATATATATATATACATACATATATATATATATATATATATAATACATACATACATATATATATATATATATATACATACATACATACATATATATATATATACATACATATATATATTATACATACATATATATATACATACATATAATATATATACATACATACATACATATATACAACCCCTATCTCAATTTGTGTATATATATATTTAATCTTCCCTTTTAAGGTCACCATATTTTCTTTCACTTCCTTTTTCCCCCACATTTCTTTTCCTTTAAAATAAATACGGTATGTTGACAAATATGTTGTGTATATATATAAGTATGCGTGCATCCTATATATATAATGTAGGTGTCTATAAAAAACACCGATGTTGGGTGTTTAAATTCGTTCGTGCTTGTCAAGATGTGTAAGTTGCCCACGCGTAAACATTTATTTCTAACGTATAATGTGTGTTTAATACACGCATTTCTAATGTGTGTGTGTGTGTGTGTATATACACATGCATATACATACGTGTGCGTGTGTACACATGCATACGTATGGGTGTGGATGTAATCTGTCAAATTATGTAACCTTACAAAGTCGTCTAAGATCGTTCCACATTTTCGTTTGTTCCATTTTGTCTGGATTTGGTTCAGGGTGTGTGTTTTTATTTCTATGAGTGTGTATGTGTGTGGTGATGTTTATATGTGTATGCATGTATGTGATGTGTGTGTGTGTTGTTTGTCAATGTATGTGTGTGTGTGTGTTTGTTTGTCAATGCATGTGTGTGTGTGTGTTGTTTGTCAATGTATGTGTGTGTGTGTGTGTGTTGTTTGTCAATGCATGTGTGTGTGTGTGTTGTTTGTCAATGTATGTGTGTGTGTATTGTCTGTCAACGTATGTGTGTGTGTTCCCTTCTTTCTCTTACGTCTTCCCACCAAAAGAAATAAAAACCAATTATTTCTCTCTCCCCCCCCCCCCATCACACCTTAAAAGCCACGCTTCGCTGACCTTGATTCGATTTCAGCAAATAATAACATTAACAAACAATATTAAAGAAAAGGAAAAAGAAAGACAGAGAGAGAGACGGGGGGAGGGAGAGGGAAAGAGGGGAAACGTTTTGCTGAGAGAACTTCTGTTGATTCTTTTTAAAAAATTTTGACGTGAATCAAAATACGATTTTCTGATAAATCCAGAAATATTTATTAAATGGTTTTTAGTATACATAAATGCATACATGCATATATACATACATGTCTCTGTATATACATGTATGTATGTGTGTGTGTGTGTGTGTGTGTGTGTGTGTGTGTGTGTGTGTGTACATGTATTGAGCACAGAAAGGCCGAGAGAGGATCCGTCTGTGTATTTACAACTTTCACATCCTTCTTGTTTTTCTTCTTGACAAACGGACTTGTTTAATTGTATTTACAAAACATTGTTTGTTCTCTTCCTCTCCACCATCCCCACTCTCTCTCTCTCTCTCTCTCTCTCTCTCTTTTTCCCTCTCTTTCTCAAAGTCTGGACTTCAAGCCGAGCAACCAGCGTGCCTTCACGTAGTCATTTGATCTGCTAGAAATAACAGTCGAGTTCCCCCTTAAATCACACTTTACTACTGTCAGTATCAGATTTAGATGAAGAGAGATTACAACCCTTTCATTACTGTATTTATTTTGAGATGCTCTGTTTTTTCTTTCAATTACTTTAAATATAACAAAGAATTTAGTAAAATAACTTCGTTATCAATTCAGCTAGTGTTAGGAACATAAATTGTGACTAAGGTTTGGTGGAAGATTTTAATTCAGAACTTTTGAAAGCAAGACATTTGTACTACAGAGCCAGAGGCAGTTTCAGCCAGGTTGGTATCAAAAGGGTTAATTTGCAGATTTTGTTTGACTTGTTAGAAATAGCAGCCAAATCTTGTGCAAATTGAAGGCACATTTGACTGACTGTCTTTAACCCTTTTGTTACCATATTTCTGTTGAGAGGCTCTGAGTTTTTTTCAATTAATTTTAAATATAATAAAGAATTTAGTAAAATAACTTAGTTATCATTCAGAACATAAATTGTGACTAAGGTTTGGTGGAAGATTTTTATTCAAAATTTATGAAAACAAGACATTTGTAGTACAGAGTCAGAGCCGGTTTCAGCCGGGTTGGTCACGAAAGGGTAGGTCTACGACAGTCTCAGAGCTATTAACCGTTTAGCATCCAGATTATTCTGTCAAATGTAATCCTTATTTATTCACATTGTTTTGAATTAATCTTGGATTATCTCAGGACTACAAAATGTTCATGAATCTGATCGTTTATTTCTAGAATGACATTGTGGAGTATGTGTGAAAGGCCAAATCTGGCAGATTTGAACATAAAACAATATTTGGGTCGGAAATGGCCAGTTTAATTGCTAAAGGGTCAAGTTTTGACTGGAGGCCCCCTAGATTTTGAGGTCCTTAGACATCAGCTCATCAAACAAACCTTTAGATAAATCTAACATTAAATAATGTAATATTAGCACATTATTGCTGAAAGAAAAATGGTGTGATGGCCACGACTGGAATGCCTTTGAAATGAAGTGAAAACTAAACAACTACAACTTTATCTCTTTTTAACGAAGGTCAAATTTTGCAAATGAACAAGTTATATTAACGAGGTTTCCAATAACTGGTTTTTAGTATTGGCCCAAGGTCTGAAGGGTGGGGTGCTTAGTCACTGTCATTGACCCCAGTGCATCACTGGTATGTTATCTTATTGACCCTGGAAGGATGAAAGGCGAAATTTACCTCGGAAGAATTTGAACCCAGGACATTAAGAGCTGGAATGAATAACGGATGGTATTTTATCCGATGGCCTAATGAGTTTTTTTTTTTTTTATCAACCGTGGAAGGATGAATAGCCAAGTTGACCTTGGAGTGTAGGGCAGATATCAGCCAACGAGTCATACTGAGTATGCTCTGGAGTTGTGACACACTTGCCATGGCACACTGACCCTACATCTGAGACAGAGCTGTTGCTATACAGACAAAACATACCTTTAGATCAGTGTTTGAAGGGAGTGCCAGCAAACCCTTCTCTCCCAAGGGTTCCTGTAAGGATTTAGAAAGGAGGAGGACAATCCAAGATGTTTAACCCTGTAGCATTTAAACTGTCCATATTCTACTTGTTTTAAGTTCAAACTGGCCAGATCCAGCCTCTCACCTCTGCCATCATCATCATCATCATTGTGTAGCCTATGCTTGCAGCACAATGGCGACTCTACTATAAAAGTCTCCTTAATTAAGCGCCAGTTCTCCTGCTGCCTTGCTGCCACTCCTGTCCAGCCAGCACTTCACATTGTCCATCCATTGTAGTCTTTGCCTGACTCTTGATTTTCTACTCTAAATAAACGAGTGGCTGTGTGGTAAGTAGCTTGCTAACCAACCACATGGTTCCGGGTTCAGTCCCACTGCGTGGCATCTTGGGCAAGTGTCTTCTGCTATAGCCCCGGGCCGACCAATGCCTTGTGAGTGGATTTGGTAGACGGAAACTGAAAGAAGCCTGTCGTATATATGTATATATATATATATATAAAATATTATTAGAGACAAAACCACTATTTTGCAAAACAAACAAGGAAAGACTTAATCAATACATAAAATTTTAATAAATAGTCAAAAAAACCGCCACTACAATTGTTTCTTGTCTTGATCGACAATCTTCAGGTGGACTTCCAATAAGTTAGTTTCAAATTATGACTTCATAATTTGAAACTGACTTATTGGAAGTCCACCTGAAGATTGTCGATCAAGACAAGAAACAATTGTAGTGGCGGTTTTTTTGACTATTTATTAAAATTTTATGTATTGATTAAGTCTTTCCTTGTTTGTTTTGCAAAATAGTGGTTTTGTCTCTAATAATATTTTATAATATTTTACTATAAAATTGGATTTAATCCTAAATCTGATTTTTTTTCCCTGTAAATTTGGATTTATTCCCTAATATTTATTATTATATATATATATATATATATATATGTTTGTGTGTCTGTGTTTGTCCCCCTAGCATTGCTTGACAACCGATGCTGGTGTGTTTACGTCCCCGTCACTTAGCGGTTTGGCATAAGAGACCGATAGAATAAGTACTGGGCTTACAAAGAATAAGTCCCGGGGTCGATTTGCTCGACTAAAGGCGGTGCTCCAGCATGGCTGCAGTCAAATGACTGAAACAAGTAAAAGAGTAAAAAGAGTAAAATCCCATCATTGAAATCTCAAAGCTCTGAGATAATTCATGACTGATTGAAAATAAGGATTACATTTGACAGAATAATCGGAATGGTAAAGGGTTGAATCAGCCATATCTGGTGCTTATTATATTCTACCCATTTTATGTTCAAACTGGCCAGATCTGGTCTCTCACACCTATCCTGCAATGTCATTCTAAAAATAAATAATCACATCATTGAAATCTTAAAGCTATGAGATAATCCATGATTAATTGAAAACAATGGGAATGAATAAGGATTAGATTTGACAGAATAATTTGGATGCTAAAGGGTTGAGTTGGCCGTATCTGACCAAAATATTCTTCCTGTTTTATGTTCAAAGTGGTTAAATTTGGCCCTTTACACCTGTCCTTGAATAACATTCTGAAAATAAGCAATCTCATCATTGAAATCTCAAAGCCAAGAGATAAATCTCTGACCAATTCTAAGCAATGTGAATAAATAAGTTCACCAACAACAACACTGAACACCTTTTTGATCTCCACCCGTCTAACACCCGTGGACATGCCTACAAAGTCAGAAAACAACACAGCTCCCATGACTTTCGGAAACATTTCTTCACGCTCAGAGTTGCTGAAGCATGGAACAAACTGCCTGCGTCAGTTGTTGACTGCCATGACACTGCATCCTTTAAGGCCCTCATGCTTTCCGAAATCCGTCGAAACTACACCTGATTATATATACACTTTAGATGAGTTGTAGTGCACCTGAGCACTGTACACAATTATTATTATTATTATTATTTATATTCGACAGAGAAACCTGAATGTTAAACAGTTAAAAAAAAAATTTCAGATGTTTTGAACTTTTAAAATTTGCTCAAAACTACAAAGACAAAAATGAAAGGAGAATTAAATAGGGGGCTGAGGATTTCACTAATATTTCTATGGTGACAAAGGGTGTTGTTATTGGTGGTGGCGGTGGGGGTTTAGTATTTGTTGGTTTGAGAACCACTACCTCAAAACACTTAAAGACCACCTAACTGATAATGATGATGGAGTTGCTCACCAACACACCTCCAACCTCTCACCCACACATGCCTCCCCCCTCTCAGTCTCTCACTCCCCACCCCTCTCCTGATACTGCAGTGCTCCTTATTTTTCACAAGTGGCTGGTCACATACCCTAGTCAAACAGGACCCAACTCACTCATCACTTCTCTCTCATCCTGTTTATCTCCTCATGCCCTTTCCACCCAGGGGCCATTACCTCCTCCCCTCTCCTTATGCCATATTTACTTAGCACCACCAACTCACCCAAACCCCAACATTGTATTTACCTCCCTCATCTGACCTCAACACTAACCACACTTATCCAAGCCTTCTTAGTATGCCCTCCCTCTTTATTTCTAAACAAACAACATTACAGCCCCTTTTTCTTTTCCATCTAAGGGTTCCTGGTTCTAATCCAGCCTCTTGTTTTTCTCACATCCAACAACACAACTCTTGATCATCAGACATTATTTAACCGAAATATAAGAATTGTTATGAATATTTGGAAAATCTTTTCTCATTAAAAATAAAGTTAATTAGTCATCATAAAAGAATTATAATTGGTTTTATGTGTTGTTGTATGGCTCTGAACCAACTCTGTTTAAGCAGACTTAAAATGAAAGGCTTTCTAACCATGACCATCTCACCTATTCAGTGAACTGAGAACCATATTGTTCATGTCCTTTTTTTAAGATGGTGAGCTGTGATTTGAGGGAGATATAGCTGCTATTTTTAGCAGATCAAGCAAGCACATAGAAGCAATTTAATCCCAACCATTTTAATTGCCATTGTGTTCGTTAGTGGAACAATTGTTAATCAGTCTTTATTAATGATTTTTTTCCCCTGCTTTTGAGACAAAGCCACAGTCTGCCTGGCTGATAACATTATGATAAAGAATTTGGAGATTTGTGTAAAAATTCTCAATGTTATTGCTTAATCCTTTAATCCAAAATCAGTAAGCAGGCCTACAATGGAAATCCTCCCAGCCATGACCATCTCAACTAAGACTAGATTTTCAAACATCCTTATTTTTTGTTCATTTTTTTTTTTGTATTTGAGGGAGATTTCAATGTTATATCTAGCAGATCAAACAATCACATCGAAGGTTCCTTGCAAAAGCTATCGTCCCACCTCAATTCAAATACTGGTTTCAAATTTAGGCACAAGGTCTGCTTCGGCCACGATTCGGATGGTGCTTTTTATGTGCCACTGGCACGGAAGCCAGTCGAGGCGGTGCTGGCATCGGCCACGATTCGGATAGTGCTTTTTACGTACCACCAGTCCAGGGGTCCTGGCATCTGCCGGGTGCCAGTCATAGGATTGGTTCAATTTATCTATATATATATATATATATATATATATATATATATAGGGTGTCCATAAATTGCAGACATCACTAAATATGTCCCTAAGGGTTGTTATATTCTTTTTGATTACATAATAGGTTAGACAGGATGATGTCTACATTACAATATTACAATAACCAATGATATGTTGTGCATGTATCGTAATATTAGGATCATGAAATTAGCATCAGCTTATCTCACTCTTTCTCATGGAATCCTAGGGTTCTGGGGGTGGAGGTGGCCCTGGTTGAGAAACACTGATTTATATAATTGAATGTCAGTTTTAAGAATGCGACTCCATTTGTTATGACCCAGCTATAGATCAGTGTGACACAATATACTTAGCCCTCACCCTAACTTGATAATAGATTGACATCACACATGTTCACTTTTATCTCTAAAAGATTACCAAGAATTATTATTAACTGGAAATTATCTTCCGTTTCACCCGTTTTTTTCATTTTATTTTTATCTGTTCACTAATGAAGAGGAATTACAATAGCACTGTTGACCATTTTCGGTGGGGATGGGGTGAATTTGGATATGATAAGAGGAAAGGGGGAAGATTTTTGACCTGAATGTTTCCTAGAGAGTGGGCCTTGTTAAAGGCACCCAAGGCCCAGGAGGGGGATGTCGTTAAATTAAGGGAACAGCTGAAGTCTTCCAAGAATCAGACCCTCCCCTTACAATCTTCCTCACAGTTTCCATCTACAAAATTATAACTAACTAGGCATTGGTCAAATGAACCCTAGCCCTACCCAAGGGGACACACAGGTTGAGATTGAACTCAGAATTAGGTGGTTGCAAAGGAAGCTCCTTAAATGCACAGCCCTAACATTTTAACTGGCATTCCCTCGTTTACGACAGTGTTCCAGTTGATCCAATCAATGGAATAGCCTGCTCGTGAAATTAAGATGCAAGTGGCTGAGTACTCCACAGACGCACGTACCGTTAATGTAGTTCTCAAGGAGATTGTGAGACACAGAATGTGACAAGGCTGGCCCCCATTGAATTACAGGTACAGCTCATTTTTGCCAGCTGAGTGGACTGGAACAATGTGGAATAAAGTGTCTTGCTCAAGGACACAATGCACCACCAGGAATTGAACTCACGACCTTACAGTTGTGAGTTAAATGTCCCTAACCACTAAGCCATGCACCTTCACACTATATTTTAGTTAAATGAAAAATAGTATAAACAATATTGTTAGTCGGTTTGATTAATGACTGATGATAATTAAGAGCCTGGCTTTTACAGACTCTACTTGAAAATCCTAAAATTTGTTATGGTTCTGTAAATAAAAACAGCAGAATGTGAAGTTATGGGGGGCGGGGGGGGGGCTGAAGAGGAGGAAGAGGAGTACAAGAGGTGGATGTAATAAGTAAATTAAAACTGAATTATCCCCAAAGTAGGGGGTCGTAAAATGTTGTTTAGACACACATACACAGACATTCCATTCTCATTAGTTAACGAGGTGGTTCTGTACGAGAATTTGCTCTTTATTTTCATAACCACTTTTCAAAAATTGTTTGTATTTGTGGTTTGTTTGTTTTAGATTTTTTGTTTAAGAATGGTTAATTGGTGCACACATGTGAAAGTACATCTGCCAGTGTGCACATTTGTGTCTGGAGATGGCCAACACATCACAAAAAAAAAAAGAAAGAAAACCCCCAAACAAACGAGTGTATTTAATTGTCCTGCTTGTATATATATATATATATATATACACTGGATTCAGTAAGTAACAGGGTGTTCCTTTGTTTGCTGAATCATTTAGAGTTAATTACACCACAATTAAATGGGCTGTCATTTCTGAATCCAAATTTCTGTCTCTGACTCACTCTGGACTCCGAAAGAATTCATATTTTGCTGATGAATACATTTTTGTTTGGTTTTTTTTGTTGTTTTTTGTTATTTTAGTCTTTCTTTTTAAAAATATATTCCATATATTTTTAATGGTTTTTATGACTGGTAAATATTGCTGAATAAATTCTTTCTGAAGGCCGCTGCAGTAAATGCATTTCTGCATTTCTACCAGCATTTATATCCACGTACACATGCATAATAAGAGTTTGGTTAATACTGACTTTTTCATACCAATCTACCCAGAACTGCCTCTGCTTCTATGAATGCTCCAAAATATCTGCTTAATAATAACAAAGTTATTTTATTATGCATGAAGGGTGCATGGTTCAGTGGTTAGAGCATCAGGCTCACAGTCATGAGGTAATGAGTTCAATTCCCAGACCAGGGCTGTGTGTTGTGTTCTTGAGCAAGACACTTTATTTCACGTTGCTCCAGTTCACTCAGCTATAGAAATGAGTTTTGATGTCAGTGGTGCCAAGCTGTATTGGCCCCTTTGCCTTTCCCTTGGATAACATCGTGGCATGGAAAGGAGGGGAGGCTGGTATGCATGGGTGACTGTTGGTCTTCCATGAAACAACCTTGCCCAGACTTGTACCTCAGGGGGTAATTTTTCTAGGTGCAATCCCAGGGTCATTCATGCCCAAAGGGGGTCTTTACCCCCTTTTGCCCTATTTCATCAAATTCTTCATTATTTTCAAAATCAATTGAAACAAAAGCCATGTATTTCAAGAGAAATATGATGAAAATGGTAAAACATTTTCCTTCCCTCTTTTTTTCATTTTAATAAAGGTTAGATCAGTGGGTCTTGAGCAGGGTCCTTAAGGGTCCACACAAAATTTTATTGTTAAAATTCATGTGCAGTAAATTACTTATATTTCTACTATACACTAAATATTTTAACTTTTTATATAGAATTATATAGGTGGTAAGTAGCTTGCTTATTGACCACATGGTTCTGGGTTCAGTCTCACTGCATGGCACCTTAAGCAAGTGTCTTCTACTATAGCCTCGGGCTGACTAAAGCCTTGTGACTGGATTTGGTAGACGGAAACTGAAAGAAGCCCGTCCTATATATATATATATATATATATATATAGAGAGAGAGAGAGAGAGAGAGAGAGAGAGCGAGAGAGTGAGAGAGAGAAAGAGTGTGAGAGAGAGATATGTATGTATTTGTGTGTCTGTGTTTGTCCCCCCACCATCACCTGACAACCAATGTTGGTGTGTTTACGTCCCCGTAACTGCAGCTGTCTGCTTTGTCATGGTTTCTACTGCTGGATGCTTTCCTAATACCAACCACTTCACAGTGTGTCCCGGGTGCCTTTTACGTGGCACAAGTGGAGTCACCAGGTGGCATGCAAGACAAAGACCTCTTGGCTGTATCAGTTGTGCAACATCTTTAGAGATCATCCAGTGGATTTGAAGAGCTTAAAGGTCATTTGTCATCTTCCCATAATGAAATATATCTGTTAATCCCAGAAGTTAGAGAATCGTAGTTCTGAGAGAAGGAGTGAGCAGCAATTAGTGTACTTAACGAGTACAAGATTACTCAGGATGATGTGGAAGTGAGAAACACTAAATGTGGAATGTGTGTGTGTGTGTTGGGATGAGGACCATCACCAGTTATTGGAATGTGCTGTGGCCACCACCACTTGGCTGGTTCACCACTAACTATTTGGCCCGGGTCTTTCTTTTAGCAATTTCCCAACAATTCATCCGTTTCCTGCAGCTGTTCATGAATTAGATTAACCCTGTTGGTCTCAACAGTCTCTTGGAGGCCTGGCCATTATTAGCACAGATTATTCCACTTATACATTGTTCTTGCATCATTCCTTGCTTTCCAGCTGCACACATCTAGCTTTCCAGTTTACAAAAACAAAAAAAATATAATAAGCATCTACAACAAATGGAGTGGCTGTGTGGTAAGTAGCTTGCTAACCAACCACATGGTTCCGGGTTCAGTCCCACTGCGTGGCATCTTGGGCAAGTGTCTTCTGCTATAGCCCCGGGCCGACCAATGCCTTGTGAGT
This sequence comes from Octopus sinensis, assembly GCF_006345805.1. Taxonomy (NCBI): domain Eukaryota; kingdom Metazoa; phylum Mollusca; class Cephalopoda; order Octopoda; family Octopodidae; genus Octopus; species Octopus sinensis. The sequence continues at coordinate 6,113,584 of NC_043022.1, forward strand.
GGATTTGGTAGACGGAAACTGAAAGAAGCCCGTCGTATATATGTGTGTGTTTGTGTGTCTGTGTTTGTCCCCCTAGCATCGCTTGACAACCGATGCTGGTGTGTTTACGTCCCCGTTACTTAGCGGTTCGGCAAAAGAGACCGATAGAATAAGTACTGGGCTTACAAAGAATAAGTTCCGGGGTCAATTTGCTCGATTAAAGGCGGTGCTCCAGCATGGCCGCAGTCAAATGACTGAAACAAGTAAAAGAGAAAAGAGAAAAAGAGAGATGGACAAAGTTATTATGTAGCATACTACGATGATGACGATGATGATGATGAGCCTTTCTACTATAGTCACCAGGCCTGAAATTTTGTGGGAGGAGACTAATCGATTACAATGACCCCAGTGTTTCACTGGTACTTGATTTATTGACCCTGAATGGATGAATAGCAAAGTCGACCTCGGCAGAATTTGAACTCAGAACGTAACGACAGGCGAAATGCTGCTAAGTCTTTTTCTCAGCATGCTAACAATTCTGCCAGTTCACCAATAATAATAATAATAATAAAATAATAATAATAATAATAATGGTTTCAAATTTTGGCACAAGGCCAGAAAATTGGGGTGAGTGGGTAAATCAATTGCATTGACTCCACTATTCAGTTGATACTTACTTTATTGACCCCTAAAGGATAAAAGGCAGAGTTGACCTGATAGGAATTTGAACTCACAATATGCAGGTGGATGAAATGCTGCTAAGCATTTTTCCCAGCGTGCTAACGATTCTGCCAGCTCACCAATAATAATAATAATAGTTTATATCATCATCATCATCATCATTTAGTGTCCGCTTTCCATGCTAGCATGGGTTGGACGGTTTAACTGGGGTCTGTGAAGCCGGAAGGCTTCATCAGGCCCAGTCAGATTTGGCAGTGTTTCTACGGTTGGATGCCCTTCCTAACGCCAACCACTCCGTGAGTGTAGTGGGTGCTGAGGCCCAGGTATGTGGCTGTATTGTAAGAAGTTTGCCTTCCAATCACACGTTTCTGGTATAGCCTCTCAGTAAATGGAAACCGAACAAGGCTCATCATATGGGTGTGTCTATGTGTGTGGCAGTGTCTTGTTCTGTTGGTCATTTCCCGTATTCAGTGAAAAACATGTCTGGCCATGGAGAAATAGTTCTTTGCCAGGAATTGAGCGCAGGTTGGGGACGGGAAGGGCACCAGTACATAGAAAATCTACCTCAACAAATCCCTTCAGACCCGGCTTTAAAATGACAGCAGCTGCTACTGCTGCTGTGGTTGCAGCAGCACTGTGAAGATACGCTTATAGGGTCCTTGCTGGGTACTTGCTGGGTACTGTGGAAGATGTTGCTTGTACAAGGCTGAGTCAAAAAGTAATGCCATTTTGTTTAGGACAGGTATAATTACCAACACAGGAACATGTATCATGCATCAAAATGAAGCTGGTCCTCTCTGGATCACATCGCTACTTCTCAACATAAGTCACCGTTTCTCTCAATAGCAATGTTCCACCTTCGAATGGGAGCATGTATCACCTAGGAGATCCTGGGAATACACCAACAAATGGTGAATGGAGCAATCCACTGCAACAGCACATGCCCTCACACCTGACCTGACATCAGCCCTCACACCTGACCTGAAAGGAATTTGAACTCACAACGTGAAGGTGGATGAAATGCTGCTATATAATGAATATTAAACATCTGTAGTAATGATAGATAATGATAATAATAATTAAATTTATATTCTATACATAAAGAATATACATCCCATGTGGTATATATGTGGTGTGTGTATAGATTACCTGTGATTGTAGGTGCTAATTATTAGATTGCTATGGTATATGTGAGAAATGTAAGTTATCAGTTCTTCTGATAGTCGTAACCTATTTTCTTGTAAAAGGAAATGTAGGGAAGACTTGTTTCTAGATAATGTATTCTAACAGAATAGGGGGAAGTAGTTAGGGGTTAAGAAAGAACTGGTGGTACACCAAAAATAGCTACGGTTCCCAAAGCCTTATTCTTTTATTATCTATAATATCTGATATCAAAGATGTCCAACCATTCTCATATTCACTCCACCCCTCATAAGATCCCTGTTTAAAATCCAATCTTTTATCTCTTAAGATGCAAACTATTCAACATTTTTAAGATTTTTCTCTCAGAAATAATGCCACGTAAGGAATTCCTTCTTTGTTTTCTTTGATGTAAATCTAATTTTTGCTTTGCACAACGATCTATTTATGTTGGACAAGAATTTCTAATAACACATATTCACACACGTATACATACATTCATGCACACACACACACAAACACGCACACACACATATATATACGCATGCATTCTGTGAACTTATCTCATTGCTCTTCTTGGGTGGTAAATTTGAGCTGTTGCCAAGTTTGGCACTTTCAAGTAACCCTTGGGTGCCTCTTACAGATTCTTCTGTGCTGATTGAGTCTCACCTGAACCTTATTAGGGTGCACACTCCACATCTTTTGTTTTTGGAAGATAGTGCATCATTAAGCTTTAACATCGTCGCTTGATTGTTGGGAACCTCCAGGGGAGACCCCCACTCTCTTGTTTGCATTGAGGTCAAGTCTCCAGTTGAAGGGTCACCCCTAAGTTGTGATATACTCGGCCCCACCCCCTTTTAGCCTGCAGCATTTTCAGTAACCCTGCAATGAGCACCCATGGCAAACACTTCTTCTTCTTCTCCTCGTTGCAGTCCCTAAATAATTTTGCTTTTGTTTATTCAGTGGTTTAGAAATTTTTATATTACATTTTATATATTTATATTTACTGACTCCACTCATTGGGTCATGGCCATGCTGGTGCAACACCATCAAGCATATTTATTCTGCTACTCTATTGGAGTCTATTTGTTGAACTGCTCAGTTAGGGAATATAAAAAGACATAACACAAACACACACACACACACACACACACTCTTTTACTTGTTTCAATCATGTGACTGTGGCCATGCTGGAGCACCGCCTTTAGTCGAGCAAATCGACCCCAGGACTTACTCTTTATAAGCCCAGTACTTATTCTATCGGTCTCTTTTGCCGAACCACTAAGTTATGGGGACGTAAACACACCAGCATCGGTTGTCAAACAATGTTAGGGGACAAACACAAGTACACAAACATATACACACACATACATATATATACATATATACAACGGGCTTCTTTCAGTTTCTGTTTACCAAATCCACTCACAAGGCTTTGGTCGGCCTGAGGCTACAGCAGAAGACACTTGCCCAAGATGCCATGCAGTGGGACTAAACCCAGAACCATATGGTTCGTAAGCAAGCTACTTATCACACACCCACTCCTAGACATAATTATTTATGCCTAATTAGGATGAAGTCATTAATTAATGAGTTATCAATGGCCAGTGTACAAAAAACCATATGGCTTAAATAAATATTTAAAGAATGGGTTAAATATTTTTATAATTATATTTTTATATTTTCATAATTATACTTTAAATATTTATTTTTATAATTATGCTATCTGTATATCATTATCGTTTAATGCCTGTTTTCCATTCTGGCATGGGTTGGGCATTTTAACAGAATCCAGCAAGCCACAGGACTACGCCAAGCTCCAGTCTCAGCTCTTTGGCATGGTTTTGTCTGGTTGGCTGCCCTTCCTGATGCCAACCACTTTACAGGGTGGACTGGGTGCATTTTTCATGACGCCAGCACCTGTGAAAGGTCATCAAGTAACTTGTAATATGGAAAAAGGACCAGGGGGGTGGGGAATAACTACACCCCATTACACACACACATACATGCATGCACATGCACACAACACATAT
>NC_043022.1:6122416-6137416 GCF_006345805.1 Octopus sinensis
TAGTGGTGGAGGTCGGTGTCGGCTGATCGTTAATACAGCTCGTAAAAGTTATGGGTTGTTGGGGGAGGGGGGCTCAATGAAGGGTCGTGCCCCTTAACCTTTTTAACGTTTAAACTAGCCGTATCAAGACCCAAATATTCTTCCTGTTTTATGTTCGAACCGACCAGATCTGGCTTCTCACACCAACCCTACAATGTCATTCTAGAAATAAAGTCGCATCCTTCAAAATCTCAAAGCTGTGAAATAATCCCTGATTAATCCAAAACAATGTGGATAAATAAACAATACTTTTGATAGAACAGCATAAATGCTAAAGGGTTAATCTTGCAATCTTCTTTCCGTGGGGGTGGGCATGGCATGATTTGTCCATTCATTTACCTCCATTTCCTCTTTTCACTTCTTTCCTTTCTTTAACTCTTCTAACATCTTCTTTCTTTGCAAACTCCTCCCCCTCCCTCCCCTCACACCCATTTACTACCCCCCCCCGTTTTTCTTTCCTTATCCCCTTCCTTTTCTACCCTTTTCATGTCCACCCTAATTATATCCTATTTTATCTCCTCTTCCTTTCAAAGTCCATTGTTACTCTTCTTGACACCTTTTAATATCTTTAGACAGAGCCAGAAGTGTGTGCTGACTTGATCTGCTAGGAATAGCAGCCAAATCTCCATCAAGTCACATGCTGCTATCTTAAAAGTGGAATGGATACATTGAATTATGCAGTTCTAGAGACTGCATTACCTACCACTACCACCGGCAAAAAAGACTGGTTTGTCAAGGCTGGAATGCCTTTGAGCATAAGCTGCACTGACTCTTGTCAATCCTGGCCTGGATGTCACCAACAAGTTGAGGAGTTCTTTTCTTATCAGAATGATCAGAGTGAGTTTTCTCTGATCATTTCTCTGCCTTACCTTCGTAATCATCATTAAACTCATCCAACTCTTTCCAAATCCTCTGCACTCTTCTCAGATTGATACCCAAACTGAAAGAAGCCTGTTGTTTATGTCAGTGTGTGTGTGTGTGTGTGTGCAGAGGGTGTCTATAAATTACCTTTACAACTTGAAAAAAGAAAAATGAAAAATAAGGATAACTTGGCAAAGTTTATTGGAAAACAGAAGCCAAAGAAATAAAGTTTTATTAGAAACATCAGGTGTTTCTGATGTTTCTAGATACAAAACAATATATTGTAGAAGTTGTACAGATAATTTATGAACACTCTATGACACATAACAATATGCCTAACACAGGCTTGGCCGCACAGAGTGACAGACAGACACACACACACACACACACACACGTGTATTCAGTGTAATGTGGTGTTCTCTCAGTCATTCTTCTTGAATTGGTGTAGGTATTATAATATATTCACTCAGGTGTTGTCATAATTAATCACCTGTGTACCTGTCCATCCATCTATCAACCTATCTGTCTAATCCATCTACCTGTCTACCTGTCAACTCGTTTATCTACCTCGCACACTATATTACCTCATTGTTGCCACAGTCTGTGTGACTCACCCCGACCAGCTCTGCCTGTGTCCTCTTCTGATGGTTTTCAAGATAAACAAACAGGTTTTCAGAGGGTTTCATCCTTGTAAACAACTGATTATTTAATCAGTTGATTGGTGTTTAATTTCAGCCTCCAAACTCTTTGACGCAACAAAATTAATCACCTCCGTTTCCTTCCTTTTTCTACAGTTTTCCAAAATTCCAATTCTTTTTCTTTCTCTCTTATAATCGTAGCTAAAACAGCACAACTGATTTTGCAGTTGTGTGTGCACATGCGAGTGTGCATGCATACTCTCTTTTACTCTCTTTTACTTGTTTCAGTCATTTGACTGCGGCCATGCTGGAGCACTGCCTTTAGTCGACCAAATCGACCCCGGGACTTATTCTTTGTAAGCCCAGTACTTATTCTATCGGTCTCTTTTGCCAAACCGCTAAGTGACGGGGACGTAAACACACCAGCATCGGTTGTCAAGCAATGCTAGGGGGACAAACACAGACACACACACTTATATATATATATATATATACATATATACGACAGGCTTCTTTCAGTTTCCGTCTACCAAATCCACTCACAAGGCATTGGTCGGCCCGGGGCTATAGCAGAAGACACTTGCCCAAGATGCCACGCAGTGGGACTGAACCCGGAACCATGTGGTTGGTTAGCAAGCTACTTACCACACAGCCACTCCTGAGCCTATGTGCGTGTGCGTGTTTATAAATTTATTTTCTCTGCAAGCATGGCTGTGTGGTAAGATGTTTGCTTCCCAACCACATGGTTCTGGGTTCAATCCCACTGCAAGGCACCTTGGGCAAGTGTCTTCTACTATAGCCCTGAGCCAACCAAAGACTTGCAAGTGGATTTAGTAGATGGAAACTGAAAGAAGCCCATCATATAAGCTTTTTACGTGGCACATTAGTTTTAGAATCTCAATTCTGTTGTGGTGGGCAGGTCTTCTCTATTTGAAACCAATATTGAGTGGAAAGTATAAACAGTAATCCCTCGCCATATCACAGTTCACCCTATCATGGTTTATTATTCAAGCTGACCTCGATTCCTCCGAGGTGTTGTTTTGCATTTGTAATAAAATAAAAATATACAAATTATAAAAATAAGTTTTAAAAAAATATACTATAGGCGCAGGAGTGGCTGTGTGGTAAATAGCTTGCCTACCAACCACATGGTTCTGGGTTCAGTCCCACTGCGTGGCATCTTGGGCAAGCGTCTTCTGCTATAGCCCCGGGCCGACCAAAGCCTTGTGAGTGGATTTGGTAGACGGAAACTGAAAGAAGCCTGTCGTATATGTGTATGTATGTGTGTTTGTGTGTCTGTGTTTGTCCCCCTAGCATTGCTTGACAACCGATGCTGGTGTGTTTACGTCCCCGTCACTTAGCGGTTCGGCAAAAGAGACCGATTGAATAAGTACTGGACTTACAAAAGAATAAGTTCCGGGGTCGATTTGCTCGACTAAAGGCGGTGCTCCAGCATGGCCACACTCAAATGACTGAAACAAGTAAAAGAGTAAAAAAGAGAGAGTACAGTACTGTTTCTACTTTGCAGATTTTCACCTATTGAGGGGGGATTTTGGAATGTAACATCCGCGATAGTCGATTGATTACTGTATAGACAATATTCTGTTCCATTTGTCCATTCCTTCTCTCTGTCACTCACCTCTATTCTCCACCACTTCTCACACAATCAGGTCTTGGGCCTGTCACAATGAAATGAAATGACAAAGACACGTGTGGGATATTTGTTCTCTGTATTGTTTTCTTTTACAATTCAAATTATTGTTTTATGCTTTCACCTGGAGTTTATTACAGGTGGTGGGTACATTAATCCAGTTTATGTACTAAGGTTACTTATGTATCAGTCAATCCTTTCACAAAGCAACTGGGGCCCTGTTTAATTTGCTTCTGTAGTATTTGTACTGATTGTAGCCCCTATATTGCTTTTACTGTTTAACCCCTATGAAACCGTGAAATATAGTCCCTTATTTATTTCACTGGAATCACTTGTGAATCTACATGCTATATTCTTGTTATGGTGCAAAATGAGGAGCTAAACAATCTAATTCTGAAATTTGGTAGGCAAAGTGCTAATCAATTTGACGAATAATGAAGAATTTGGAGGGATTTTGTTACATAACATTTTCATTGTAAAGTTTAACTCCACCAGAGTCAACTTTGCCATTCTTCCATTTTGCTTCCATAGAATAAAGTGTCAGTCTTATACTGCAGCTCTGTTTTTGGAAGCACTCCGTCGGTTACGACGACGAGGGTTCCGGTTGATCCGAATCAACGGAACAGCCTGCTCGTGAAATTAACGTGTAAGTGGCTGAGCACTCCACAGACACGTGTACCCTTAACGTAGTTCTCGGGGATATTCAGCGTGACACAGAGAGTGACAAGGCCGGCCCCTTGAAATACAGGTACAACAGAAACAGGAAGTAAGAGTGAGAGAAAGTTGTGGTGAAAGAGTACAGCAGGGATCACCACCACCCACTGCAGGAGCCTCGTGAAGCTTTAGGTGTTTTCGCTCAATAAACACTCACAACACCTGGTCTGGGAATCGAAACCGCGATCCTATGACCGCGAGTCCGCTGCCCTAACCACTGGGCCATTGCACCTCCACTACAGCTCTGCAGTGGTGTTGGCACCAAAATGTCAAAACTGGAAAACACAACTCAATTATTTTATTGGGTTTTGCCATTTTCTTACATCAGAGATAAAATCAAGTCAGTCTGTCAATTAGGTTTGTTCGACATTAGAGGGAACCAGGAGTTGATAACAGAGTAAAGGACAGGAGTTAATACAGAGAAGGGGACAAGGGTTTTATAACAGGGAAAGTAATTGGGGTTTATAACAGAGAAGGGGACATCTTTGGAAAGGGCTTCTCTGTGAAGAAGCAAAAAAAAAAAAAATGAAATAAAGCTGTTGACTTAGCGATTAATTATTCTGATTATAATCAGTTGAAGAGAAAACGGGCCAGTATAGCGTGGGCCCTGGTATAGTGTATAGTGCTATCAGGTGTCACTAAAAATGTGTGAGATTTAAGAAAACCCAAAATTTAATGAAAATCACTACACACACACAAAGGGATATTAGGGACCTTGCAAATGGCACAGAATTAAAGAACTGATTGGAAGAAATTCTTTGAGTTGAAGTCTGGGAAAGTGTTAAGCCAGTTGTTGCTTGGTATGTACTAGTAAAAAGAAGTTAGTAGCCCTCTCGTTGCTTCAGTATAATTAGGGAAATTAATTAGTCTACCATCAGCTTTTCTAAAAGTAATCAGGAGAATTGAAAACATTTACCACGTTTTTGTTGAATTTTTGTATTTTGCTTTTTCGCTGCTATTCTTTATTTCGTTTATTTATTTTTACCATAGCAACCTCTTGTTAAAGGAATGGGGTTGATATGTCTGAAGATCTCATGAGTCACTGCCTCTCTATTGTAAATCACTGAACGTGTGTGTATGTGTGCATGTGAGTGTGTGTATGTGCGCATGCATGCATGTGTGTGAGCATGTGTGCACGGGGGCGTGTTAGATCAATAGATATGTCCATTGATATTTAGAGCTGAATCTGTATATTGTAGAAAGTGAAAAGAATGGTGCAACAACAAAGCAGACAACATTAATCCCAACTGACTTGTCATTCTTATTTACTTTGCTGCTTTCGTTGCCATGGTTACCTTTACGAAGATTCGCACCTTTTCTGTAGAACTAACTGTTGCTACCTACCTACCTACCTACCTTTCTACCAACCTACCCTCCCAGTTATCTAACACCCTACCTATCTATCTATTAACTCTACATACCTATCTACCTACCTTCTACAAACCTGTTTACCAATCTACATACTTATGTACTTATCTTGCAGCTAGTAGCTAGCTACCTACCTATTTACCTACAAATGCACCCACCCACTTACTTATCTACCAAGCTGCCTATCTACCTATAATTCTACCCATCAGTCCATATTAACTACCTACCAACTTATCTATTAACTTACATATCTTTATAGCTAGGTACTTACCTGTTTATCTACCTGTCTGGTTATCTACCATCCTCCCTACTCACCTATGTGCCTGTCATTTTTTAAGATAGTTGGCTGTGATTTGAGCAAGATATAGCTGCTATCTCTAGAAGGTCAAGTAACCACATCCATGGGGCGTGTTCTTTTGCAGTTACCTGAATTCAGGTGACAACATGTGTTACCTTCTATCATGCTGTGAACTTGTCCACTGAACTGATCGTCACTGGTATAATCACCTGTGTGTATGTAAGTGTATGTGTATGAAGGTGTATATGTAAGTGTATGTTTAAATTGATGTTTGCATCTATAGACGACCTAACATGTATGCGGATGGTTTATGAAAAGGATCTACAAATATACGCATAATTGCATGCCTGCATACACACACACACACATGCTTACACACGCATATACACACGTTAATTCCAAAGACCCTTTACCACTTAAATACAATACTCGTTTACTTGTTTCAGTCATTTGACTGCAGCCATGCTGGAGCACCGCCTTTAGTCGAGCAATTTCGACCCCGGGACTTATTCTTTGTAAGCCCAGTACTTATTCTATCGTTCTCTTTTGCCGAACTGCTAAGTGACGGGGACGTAAACACACCAGCGTCGGTTGTCAAGCAATGCTAGGGGGACAAACACATACACACACACACATATATATATATATATATATACATATATACGACAGGCTTCTTTCAGTTTCCGTCTACCAAATCCACTCACAAGACATTGGTCGGCCCGGGGCTATAGCAGAAGACACTTGCCCAAGATGCCACGCAGTGGGACTGAACCCGGAACCATGTGGTTGGTTAGCAAACTACTTACCACACAGCCACTCCTGCGCCTATGTAAATTTTTTTTTTTTTTAGTTTGTTAAAATTCTTGCTTTGGGAGCCATACCAGTTTCCATTGCTTGTTTTTTTGTATGGCTTCTACAGCTGGATGCCCTTCCCTAACACCAAAATCATCACTGCCACATTTTTCTGCCTCTTTTTCCCAGGCTGGTGTGAGCTGTAGTATTTCCCTCCAAGACAAAATCCCACCATTTGTTGCATTCCTTTGTCATCTCTTTTGTGGAACTTGTCCCCTTCACCATTTCCCTCCTTGCTCTTCTTCTCCTCCCATTAGATTCTTCCACATCAATCTCCTGCCCACTTCCTCACCCCTCTGCCATAATTCATACCCATTACATACCCGTGCTAACACAGTTGTTGTCTCTCTTTTGGTCCCTCATTTGTCCTCAGTTTAATCTCTCGCCTCACCTTGACCTCACCCATCATTCACCCCACTTTTACACATACAGCACAGCATGCTTGCCTCATTTTTTCTCTCCTCCCTTTGCTGCCTCTTCTACATTCAGTGCCCGCGTCTCACCACCATGCAGCATCACACTTCATACACATGTATCGTACAATCCGTCCTTCGCTCAGAGAGAATCTCCTTGCTCTCAGCAGAGATGATAATAATAACTCTTTGAACTTTTTCACCCTATTTCTAATTTTGGCCACTACACCCTCCCCCACCACTACCGATTATGTCACCTAGGTAACAGAAGCTATCAACTACGTCTACAGAGATGTATGTGTGTGTGCGTGTGGAGAGAGAACAAAACTGGAGAATTTATCAATAATTTATGAACTAATTCTCCGGTTTTATCTTTTTTTTGTCTTGATACTCTGTGATCTTTCAGACTTGGAACGGGATAAGATCTCTTTTTAAAAAACAAAATCGTGACGGGATGAGTTCTCTTTATAGTTTCTCTTCTTCGATATAATACACAGGCGCAGGAGTGGCTGTGTGGTAAGTAACTTAGCGGTTCGGCAAAAGAGACCGATAGAATAAGTAATAGGCTTACAAAGAATAAGTCCTGGGGTCGATCTGCTCGACTAAAGGCGGTGCTCCAGCATGGCCGTAGTCAAATAACTGAAATAAGTAAAAGAATAATAATATATATATATATATATAGAGAGAGAGAGGTAGGTAGGTAGGTAGGTAGGTAGATAGATAGATAGATAGATAGATAGATAGATAGATAGATGGGTAGATAGATAGATAAATAGATAGATAGATAGGTAGGTAGGTAGATATTTTGGATAGATGCAGGTATTTACTATGGACCCCACTTCTACCCCTATTCGTCAATTCCCTACGTTCACCTCTAACAGTGTGTCAATGTCTTTTCCCCAGCTGGCATGAAGCCACCCGCCAGCCACCCCGTCACTGCTGCAAAGCCCTTCAGTCAGAAGGTCGGGCATTTTCTTTGTCTTGAAATTTACTCGGTGGCAACATCAAGGAAAAAGCAGCCATTATACTCTGCTACGTGGTTGGCACTAGGAAGGGCATCAAGCTGTAGAAATCATGACAAAACAGGGGTTAGGGCTCAGTGTGTTTATATGTATATATATATGTATGTTTGTGTGTCTGTGTTTGTCCCCTTAGCATTGCTTGACAACCGATGTTGGTGTGTTTATGTCCCCATCACTTAGCGGTTCGGCAAAAGGACCGATAGAATAAGTACTGGGCTTACAAAGAATAAATCCCGGGGTTCGAGTTGCTCGACTAAAGGCGGTGCTCCAGCATGGCCGCAGTCAAATGCCTGAAACAAGTAAAAGAGTATATATTTACTGGACAGACATTAAACGATGATGATGACGATGTGTGTGCGTGTGCGCGCACACACACACCTTATATAAAATACAGGTATCCTATCAAAACGTCCAACTTGTGTCGGTAAACAAAGCGGACGTAGAAATGATATGCACAAGCATATAATGTGTGTGTGTGTATATATAGGTATGTATATTTATTAGTCTCACACATTTGTGTGTGAATGTAATTATATATACATATATATGTGTGTGTGTGTGTATATACATTTACACCTATCGTGAATATACACGTGACTAGGAAGATATACGTTTCTTTCACTACCTGTATTCATTATTTACCTGTAAGTATTCAGAGGTGAACCATTTATAACCTATCTTTCGTATTATTTTTGTTGTTATTTCGCGCGCATTCCCCCTCCTTTGCTCATCCACCCTCGTTTTCGATTCTTTAAACTCCCAATTTTCCGCCTCACTCGCTCTCTTACTCTCCTTCCTTCTCTCTCTCTCTCTCTCTCTCTTTCTCTCGCCTTTTATATTCTTTTACGTTTTTTTTTCTTACCCTTTTTTTTATCCATTTTATATACGTTTTACATCTCATATTTATTATCTTTGTTACATTCTCTCTCTTAACACTTCTACTTATCTCTTTCCTCTTCTCTCTCTCTCTCTTCCGAAACATTCCCTTTTGTCTTTGACCCTCTCTGTCTCTTTTGAGATCCCCCCACCCTCTCTCTCTATTTCTACTGCGACTGCCTCTCTCTCTCCTTCTCTGTCTATCTCTTTCGGCTCCCTCTATCTTTCTCTGTATACTTTTGGAACTCCCCCATTTCCCCCACAGTCTCTCTCTCTCTCTCTCTCACTCACACTCTCTCTCTCTCTCACTCTCTCTCTCTCACACTCTCTCTCTCAATGCTTGTTTTTCTTCTCTTTCCAACCACTTTTACATTTTCCCTCGTTGTCGTATCCTTTCTCTAATCAACCTCCCTCCCTCCCTCTCTCTCCCTCTCCTTCCTTCCCACTTAACCTCCTTCCTTCCTCTTTCTTCCCCAACAAAACACGCAGGTGTCACCCTCTTTCCCTCCCTCCCCTTCTTGACCAACATTTACACTCTCTACCCCTCCCCTCTCATACTCCACTTTCTCTTTCACTCCTCCCTCCTCTATCTGTCTGTCTCTGCTTTAGTCTTTCATAAAGTGACACACACACACACACACACACACACTTATAATAAATAAATAACTGATAGCTTGTAGGAAGTGTTTCAATTCCTATCAGGTGTTATCGCTGTCCATTGTTCGTCCAGTCACCTGACGCGACCACCACTGCCAAAAGGATATTCCCTTAAATGGACAAATATTAAAAGTTCAGCTTTTCAAAGTTTCCACACACAAAACGCACACACACACACACACACACACACGGGACGATAAAAATAAATAAGGTCTCCTCACCTCCATTTCCCCCCAATTATTATTATCTCGAAAGGAGCCTCGGTTATCTTTTTTATTCCTCCGATTCGAGATGGAGTTTGTCCCGGTAGAGTCCGAGGGGATCTTATTTCGTGGAAGTTTATTCCTGGAACCAAGAGGTATGGCACTAGTTTTACAACAAAGGACTCTTCCCTAGACACACAGACAGACAGACAGGTACAGTTGATGGCTTTCTTTGTATTTATAACTTCCTTAAGTTTGCTGTGTTTAATTAGCCCGACAGACGTTGTTTAGGGAGTTACAAGGTACATGTACACACACACACACACTTTGTCTAATCTCTCTCTATCTTATCTTAAATGTGTTTATAACTAAATACACCCATTTTGCAGAATTATATATATATATATATATTATATATATATATATATATATATATATATATATATATATATATATATATCGTTTTTGTAGAAAAACATGAATCTGGAGAAGAAGTACACTCAAAGAAGTAGAGCAGTCTATATTTTATTACTGGGGAAGGTCGGTTTATAGGGTTACCCTGGGTTCTCGCCATAAAGGTCTTAGGGTTTGAAGATACGCCATAAAGGTACCCTTTATGACGAGAAACCCAGGGTAACCCGGCAATCTTTCGTCTCCAGTAGACCTTTCCGTCGATTTCCGTAAAAAAATTAATTTTTTTTTTACATATGGGCTTGCGGGAACTTTTGAAGTAATGAGAGCGAAAGAGACTAAGAGAAAGCGATTGTATGACGAGGGAAGTTCTTTTGAAGTTACCGTGCATGGAAGCATTGATGTACATGTGTGTGTGTGTGTGTTTGATAAACCGACCTTCATCAGGAATAGATAAATAAATAAATATATATATATCTTTTGACATGTGTGTGTACATATAGCTTGTCTATCGTTTGATATAATTATGCATGTATGTTTGTATGTGTGTGTGTGTGTATATATATATATATATATATATATATATATATCCATATGTATGTATGTATAACAATGTGTTGAAATATAACAGTCACTTACTTAGTGGTTAGGTCGTGAATCGATCCAACGACCCGAGGGACCTCTAGCTATGAAATCTCCCTCAAAACCACATCCTTAAATATCCTGAGATAAAACAAGACACACCGGATATTTTACTCTCGCGCATTTGCAGATCAACAACAATAAGACGAAACGGTCACGACTGGGACGTCTTCGAGGATCAATTCGTTCAGAGCTGACCTGTGGTTAAACAACAACAACACGTGCTCCCTGGAACTTCGACTTAAAATAGTTTGTGGAACATTTATAGTATAAGACTATGTATGTGGTCGTTATATATATATATACATAGGGGCTGTCGGTTACCCGAGGGCGTTGGTTCAATCCCCAGCGGTTGCCACTCTTTCAGTTAATGTCCTTAGGAAAGGCATGAGTGTCTCCTTAACTACAATTCTGCAAAGCCATGTCTGTACAAAAGGTTGTGTGTTTGTGTTATAAATCGAAGTGGTATATATATATATACACAAGCCGAAGCTGTGCACGTGTTGCTAAGTTTGAGCCACGGTCATGCCGGAGCAATGTCTCACGAGCCGATTAAAAGAACCTGTAAAGGAAGGGAGACGATCGACCTGCTAGAAATGGCAGTCATACCTCCGTTAAGTCAAGCCTTACCGTCTTATAAACAAAGACATTGGTTAACATTGTTCGAGTTGGGCTACTCCGGGAGAAAGATAGTGTGGTCGTCACGGTTGGAATGGTCTGTTTGCTCTGTCGGAGTTGATACAGGTTAGGATAACAAATAAACCGTCACCAAAGCAATGTCTTGTATATAAATACATTTAAACCGAATTTGTGTCTGTTGCACCAAGTTGCGTACGTCCATTTACCGGTGATGGTCAGTTAATCGAAGTCTTGAATGAAATATCGATCAGGTCATGCAAAGTATTTATAGATTTATTTTTAGATACTCGATACGCTCGTTCTATTAAAGCGGCAATTTGGTAAACAATCAAGCAATTTAATAAAATTAATTAACCCTGTGACTAATTATAAGTTTTACATCGTCTTATTTCGTTAGAGATCATTACAGTGTGTATATATACACTTGTGTGTATATATACACTTCTGTGTATATATACACTTCTGTGTATATATACACTTGTGTGTATATATACACTTGTGTGTGTATATACACTTGTGTGTATATATACACTTGTGTGTATATATACACTTGTGTGTGTATATATACACTTGTGTGTGTATATATACACTTGTGTGTGTATATATACACTTGTGTGTATATATACACTTGTGTGTATATATACACTTGTGTGTGTATATACACTTGTGTGTGTATATACACTTGTGTGTATATATACACTTGTGTGTATATTTACACTTGTGTGTATATATACACTTGTGTGAATATATACACTTGTGTGTATATATACGCTTGTGTGTATATATACGCTTGTGTGTATATATACGCTTGTGTGTATATATACGCTTGTGTGTATATATACGCTTGTGTGTATATATACGCTTGTGTGTATATATACGCTTGTGTGTATATATACGCTTGTGTGTATATATACGCTTGTGTGTATGCACAACATATCTTATGTGGAATATACACTTTATTATATACACAAGTGTATACAGTGTATATACATTTGTGGGTATATACATCTTATCGGAGATTACATGCGTAGAACAAAAAAGTTCCCTCCACATTTGTAAACGAAATAGACCCCTAATCACTACCATTTGTCTCCTTCACCTCTTTGTTGTTATTGTTTAGTTCCTAGTGATCCCTAATCGATAAAGTCTATAATCAACAGGGTTTCAACCACGATCATCCTTTTAGGGATCTAGAACTACTTAGTTCACATTCTGCTTTAAGACATTAAACGGGTGTGCTTTTAGAGGGATTTGGTGATTTGGCTGCTATTTCTAGCAGGGTCAGTGTTAGTACGTAGCCATTCCCGTCTTTTTGGTTCTGTGTTTTAAGTAAATGTACAACTTATTTATAATAATCCTGGGGTGGATTATCCCCTCCCCTGATTAAACCTGTAGCCATCGTGTTTAGGATCAATGTTTCCAATAAACATTGTTGTTATTGAACACTTTACTCTTTACTCTTTTACTTGTTTCAGTCATTTGACTGCGGCCATGCTGGAGTACCGCCTTTAGTCGATCAAATCGACCCCGGGACTTATTCTTTTTGTAAGCCCAGTACTTATTCTATCGGTCACTTTTGCCGAACCGCTAAGTGACGGGGACGTAAACACACCAGCATCGGTTGTCAAGCAATGCTAGGGGAACAAACACAGACACACAAACACACACACACACATACATATATATATATATATATACATATATACGACAGGCTTCTTTCAGTTTCCGTCTACCAAATTCATTCACAAGGCATTGGTCGGCCCGGGGCTATAGCAGAAGACACTTGCCCAAGATGCCACGCAGTGGGACTGAACCCGGAACCATGTGGTTGGTTAGCAAGCTACTTACCACACAGCCACTCCTGCGCCTATGCAGAATGTTGTTTTATAAGCTCTGTGTGTGTGTGTATAAAGGTATAGAAGATGTATGTATATAGATGTGTGATGCTTGTGTACATACGCATACATATCAGCATCATATAGCGTCCGTTTTGCATGCTGGCATGGGTTGGACAGTTTGACAGGGGCTTGCCAGCTGTAGAGCTGCTCCAGCTGTCTGTTGTGCCGTGGATTCTATAGCATGGATGCCCTTCCTAATGCCAACCACTTTACAGAGTGTCTGCTGGGTGCTTTATGCATAACACCATCATAGGTGCTTTATACATGGAACCAACGTAGATAGATAGATAGATAGATAGATAGAGAAGTAGATAGATAGATAGATAGATAGATAGGTAGGTAGATAGAGAAGTAGATAGATAGATAGATAGGTAGGTAGATAGAGAAGTAGATAGATAGATAGATAGATAGATAGAGAAGTAGATGGATAGATAGAGAAGTAGATAGATAGATAGATAGGTAGGTAGGTAGATAGATAGATAGATAGGTAGATAGAGAGATAGGTAGGTAGGTAGGTAGATAGAGAGATAGGTAGGTAGGTAGGTAGGTAGATAGATAGATAGATAGAGAAGTAGATGGATAGATAGAGAAGTAGATAGATAGATAGATAGATAGAGAAGTAGATGGATAAATAAGTAGGTAGATAGACAGTCAAGCAGATAGATAAGTAGACAGACAGATAGACTGGTAGATATATATATTTCTGAATGACAGAGTTTAGAAACTACAAAAGAGTTTGGTGTTGCCGTGGAATAGTGAAACCGAAATCTCACCAGACTTTTGTGATGCTATGTCTGCAAAACATTGTCATTCCACAACACCAACCAAGTTCTTCAGGATGTGACCCTTGGTGTTTCTAGGATTCATAGGAAAACATTAGTAACTGCATTTCAGAAATGGTAACAACTGTGCCTGGTTTTTCTTTCAAGTGCCTTTATCTTTTGAGAGAGAGAGAGGGGGGGGGGAGGCTCCCCTAAATATCATCCTTTTTTATTTCCCGATGATTTCTTGCTGTCCCTTAAATTCTCCACTTCTGTAAAACATGGTGTCTGTAATTAGGTGGTATTGTTGTCGTAATTGAATGACATTATTGTCGTTGATTAGTCTTCATAATCAATAACAGGTGATCAATAGAGTTCACTTTCACTTTTGTCAGTTTGTGAGTACGACACGAGTGGAACTCTAAACTGCATGACTGCCCTGTATCAGTCTAAAAGGCAGGTAAGCCTGAGACGAGTGATGAATGGGCAAGCTTCTAGGTTGAATTAGTTAGGTTAGTAAATACTAAATTAATCTAAAGTAAAGAAGTGAAGACTTCGATAACGAAAGTATTGTACAACTTCATTAGTGATGTCTTATACTTCACGTTTATTAAATAATTAGGTGCAGGAGTGGCTGTGTGGTAAGAAGCTTGCTTCCCAACCACATGGTTCTAGGTTCAGTCCCACTGTGTGGTACCTTGGGCAAGTGTCTTCTACTATGGTGTTGGGCTGACCAAAGCCTTGTGAGTGGATTTGGAAGCTAGAAACTGAAAGAAGTTCATCAAGTGTGTGTATATGTATGTATGTATATGTATGTGTAAATGTATTTATGTGTCCATATATATATGTATATGCATGTGTATGTGTATACGTATGTATATGTATACATATGTATGCTTGTATATGTATATATATGTGTGTGTGTGTGTGTATATATATATGTATGTGTGTGTGTATATATATATGTATGTGTGTGTATATATATATATGTATGTGTGTGTGTGTATATATATATATATAGGATAAAATTTTCACAAAATTTTATCAATGGCCAGCA
>NC_043022.1:6142416-6157416 GCF_006345805.1 Octopus sinensis
GGGCAATTCTAGAGCTTAATGCATGCAACCGAAGCCTTGATCGCAGAATGCACCTGAGCATCAAGCCAAAAGAAGGGACAAAGTTATTCTACCAAATTCTTCGTTCTTTTCAACAGAAATATGGTAAGAAAAGGGTTGACGTGATCTAGATTAAAACCTTCAATTAAAATTTCATTTTCATTTATGTATCAAACACCAGATTAAGAAGGACAAAGCTATTTCACTAAATTTTTTGTTATTTTCAAAATCGAAACAAAGGTAGTGCACATTACGAGAAGCAACAGGAGGAACAAAGGGTCAATAAAATAAAGTACCTGCTGGGTACTGGTACTTTATTTTTAGTCAGTAGTATCGACTCCACCCTCGAAACTGCTAACCTTTACCTCAGTCAGAAACCAACACCACCACCACCACCACCACCTTTGTTATGTTCATAACAGTTTCGTGTGAGTTGCTACTGCACCGTTGGGTGCACCTTCCACTCCTCCGTGTTCCTGTTTTGTGTGTGTGTGGGTGGGTGGGTGCACAGTATTGTGTTTTAAGGTGTGTGCAAGAGTGTTTCTATGCTCCTGGCTCCTGTTGTTTCTGGTGTTATTTTAGTGTAGAATTTGTGGTATGGCAGTCGGGCGGGTGAACTGCTGTACAATGTTATGTCTCAGGGTTGGGTGGCTGATATTACATTGTATAGGTTTTGTTATATTGTTGGGTGGTAAGTGTGTACAATGAGATAACGTACTGGCAGGTGGATTCAGTTTTATATATATATATATATATACACACACACATGCACGCGCGCACACACACACATATATATATATATATATATATAATATATATATATATATATATATATCTTTTCATCGCATTTGATTTCTGTGTAAACACGTTTTATGTAACCTGTCTTCATAATATCTCTTTCATCTGACACCCCTGCTGCAATTAAAACCCTCATCATCATCATCATTAATAATAATAATGTTGTTGTTGTGTTACTGTTGGCGGCAAGCTGGTAGAATTGTTAGGAGTGTCTCAGCTGTCTTTACATTCTGTGTTCAAATTCTGCCAAGGTCGATTTTACCTTTCTTTCAAAATCGATACAATAAGTACCAGTTGAGTACTGGGGTTGATATAATCGACTAAATCCCCACCCCAAAAAAAGTTGCTGGCCTTGTGCTAAAATTTGAAACCTTTATTATTACTATTATCATCATCATCATCATTAAGGGGGTGAGATGGCAGAATCATTAGCACACTGGACGAAATGCTTTCACCCATTGCTACGTTCTGAGTTCAAATCCTGCCAAGGTCGACTTTACCTTTCTTCGTTTTGGGGGTCGAAAAAATAAGTACTAGTGAACCACTGGGGTCAATTTAATCAACTAGGCTCTTCTCCCCAAACTTCAGACCTTAGGCCTTCAGTAGAAAGGATTATTATTATTATTATTATTATTATTATTATTATTATTATTATTATTATTGTTGTTGTTGTTGTTGGTGAGCTGGCAGAATTGTTAGCATGCCAGGCTAGATGCTCAGTGGCATTTTGTCCATCTTTACATTCTGAGTTCAAATCCTGCCACGGTCGACTTTACCTTTCTTCGTTTCGGGCCCTGATAAAATAAGTACCAGTTGAGTACCGGCCGGGGTCGATGTGATTGTCCGCCCAACAAAATCCAGGCCTTGAGTTAATAGGAGAAAGGATTGTTATTGCATTCTCTGACATTTGAATTACAGACAAGGAGCTTCGCAATTGCCAAGTTGACCTCCTTTATTTAGGCTGTGATTATATTACAAGGTAATCGCATAACTGATGAGAATGTTATGTTAACGATGTCTGTTCACATAGCAACACAGCCAGCCGGCTTTACCTATGTACACCCTCCACACACACAATCACACACAAATATATACTCTTACTCTTTTACTCTTTTACTTGTTTCAGTCATTTGACTGCAGCCATGCTGGAGCACCGCCTTTAATCGAGCAACTCGACCCCGGAACTTATTCTTTTGTAAGCCCAGTACTTATTCTATCGGTCTCTTTTGCCGAACCGCTAAGTAAGGGGGACATAAACACACCAGCATCGGTTGTTAAGCAATGCTAGGGGGACAAACACACACACGCATATATATATATACATATATACAACGGGCTTCTTTCAGTTTCCGTCTACCAAATCCACTCACAAGGCTTTGGTCGGCCCGAGGCTATAATAGAAGACACTTGCCCAAGGTGCCACGCTGTGAGACTGAACCCGGAACCATGTGGTTGGTAGACAAGCTACTTCCAACACAGCCACTCCTGCGTGTGTATATATATATATATATATATATATATGTATATGTATATGTATGTATACACACATACTATTCAGTGTACATGTTGTAGCATGGAAGGTAAAATTGATTATCTTTATGAAAAATACTTCAATCTTTTGCCTTTACAGCTTTAATGCTGTGCTGCTAATATTCAGTGTCAAGTACATTGACGAAAGCTTCAATAAGAAAGGTGAAGTGTGAAATGGCGAGGAATTACTGTATATATGTGTGTGTGTGTGTGTGTTATGTTTTTATTTCCCACAAGGGGCTAAACATAGGAGGTACAGACAAGGACAGACAAAGGGATTAAGTCAATCACATCGACCCCAGTGTGTAACTGGTACTTAATTTATCGACCCCCGAAAGGATGAAAGGTGAAGTCGACCTCAGCGGAAATTGAACTCAGAATGTAACAGCATCATGATCATCATCATTGTTCGACCATGGTCGAGACAATGGAATTTACCAGGCTACGCCAGACTTCACGGTCCATCATGGCATTACGGAGGTCCTGTTGTTGGATGCCTGTATCCCTGGAGATTACATCAGGGTAGGAGAGTGTGCGCCCTCTGGTATTGTGAGTAGATGGCTTCCAGAGGAGAAGAGTAGAAATTACTTCTTTTTCAGCTCTACAACAATGTCCAGTAAACTGGACTCTCCTACCTTTCACAGCAGATGAGAAACCGCTAAGCATTTTGCCCGGCATGCTAACGATTCTGCCAGCTTGCCATCTTGTGTGTTTGGTGTCTGTCCTCCACCACTGCTTGACAACTGGTGAGGGTGTGTGTTCACATAATAGATACTTAATAGTTCAGCAAAAGAGACTGATAAAATAAGCAATAGGCTTTAAAAAAATTAAATAAAATAAGCACCAGGACCAGTTAGCTCAGTGCCCCAGCATGGCCGCAGTCAGAATGGCTGAAGCTAGTAAAAGACAGAAGCTACACAGATGGTGACTTACCTTCCTGTTTGTAATCTTGCATCTTTTCATTCTTCAAGCTTCTCTCTCGGAAATCATCTTTTTCTATTTTAGAGGGAGACATATTGAAGTGTTTCGGGGGGTTTTTGAGGGGATGAGATTGTCAAAGGAAGGGAGACATATTGAAGTGTTTCGGGGGTTTTTTTGAGGGGATGAGATTGTCAAAGGAAGGGAGACATATTGAAGTGTTTCGGGGGTTTTTTGAGGGGATGAGATTGTCAAAGGAAGGGAGACATATTGAAGTGTTTCGAGGGTTTTTTGAGGGGATGAGATTATCAAAGGAAGGGAGACATATTGAAGTGTTTCGGGGGTTTTTTGAGGGAATGAGATTATCAAAGGAAGGGAGACATATTGAAGTGTTTCAGGGTTTTTTTGAGGGAATGAGATTATCAAAGGAAGGGAGACATATTGAAGTGTTTCGGGTGTTTTTTTGAGGGGATGAGATTATCAAAGGAAGGGAGACATATTGAAGTGTTTCGGGGTTTTTTTGAGGGGATGAGATTGTCAAAGGAAGGGAGACATATTGAAGTGTTTCGGGGTTTTTTTGAGGGGATGAGATTATCAAAGGAAGGGAGACATATTGAAGTGTTTCGGGGTTTTTTTGAGGGGATGAGATTGTCAAAGGAAGGGAGATATATTGAAGCGTTTCGGGGTTTTTTTGAGGGGATGAGATTGTCAAAGGAAGGGAGACATATTGAAGTGTTTCGGGGGTTTTTTGAGGGGATGAGATTATCAAAGGAAGGGAGACATATTGAAGTGTTTCGGGGGGTTTTTTTAGGGGATGAGATTGTCAAAGGAAGGGAGACATATTGAAGTGTTTCGGGGGTTTTTTGAGGGGATGAGATTATCAAAGGAAGGGAGACATATTGAAGTGTTTCGGGGGTTTTTTGAGGGGATGAGATTATCAAAGGAAGGGAGACATATTGAAGTGTTTCGGGGGTTTTTTGAGGGGATGAGATTGTCAAAGGAAGGGAGACATATTGAAGTGTTTCGGGGTTTTTTTGAGGGGATGAGATTGTCAAAGGAAGGGAGATATATTGAAGTGTTTCGGGGTTTTTTTTAGGGGATGAGATTGTCAAAGGAAGAGACATATTGAAGTGTTTCGGGGTTTTTTTTTGAGGGGATGAGATTGTCAAAGGACAATGTGTTGTGTCATCGTTGATTGTTTAAAGTGATGACTTGAGGAAACGGTAACTTGGTGGGCGCCAGGAATTTGGTGTCGTTTCAAAGTAGTCTTAGAATTCTGTTGAGTGTCGTCATCATCACAAGCATCAATTGAAGAAGACAGTGGAACAATTCTTAAAAGTAGACCTGATTACAAATGTACTTAGAAGATTGTTCTTCTAACGAGCTGTTTGAAAAGTATCTCACAAGGTCATCATTATAAAAATGACAAGAATTTCTAAAGAAGGAGCATAAATTAATGATGTCTGTTCTGACAAATCTAAGCATGACATTTTTCAGTTAGTTTTGTAAATTTTTGGTAAAATGCCTCCATAAAAAAAAAAAGGCATAAATCATAAGCCTTGTTGATAATAAATTGTATGTGCAAATTTGGTGTAATTTTCAGTTCTAATCTCTCTCTATATAAACGGCAGTTTGTCTGTCTGCGTGTCTGTTAGGTTGTACCCTCACCCTGACCACGGCTTTCAACCGATTCTGATGAAACTTGACACACACATAGCCCAATGTCATAATTCAAAACTAACGCAGCGAAAGTTTTGAAAAGTTCCCCCAGTTCTGAAAAAGATCGATAAATTCGACATGGGGTCGACAATCAGAAACACAAACCACAAAATTTACCATCATTTTCCCCCCATTTTTTTGCTATTTTTTGACTATAACTCTCTAAAAATGCTTTATAGTTATTTCCCTTACAAACCCGAGCAACGCCGGGCGATACTGCTAGTACTTCATAAATCTGTCTTAAGAGGTCCTTAGTCATTCATTTCTTATTTAGATTAACCTTTATAATATCTGTCAATTTGTTGGAACTGGTTTAGTTCATTCCCAGGGAACATCAAGGGACTCATTTCTGTGGCAGTTTGAGTAGAGAAAGTTGGGTTATTTTAGGCTCCATCCCCCTTCTTGCCTCAGTGCAGGCCTGGGACTGGTTGGGCCAGATATCAACTTGGAATTTCAATATTTGGGGGAAAATCAATAACCCTAAAATCAATAACCCTAAATTGGGACCCATTCCTGGTACTGTCTGCTGGATCGAAACGATTCTGAGGCTTGTGTAAGGCAGAATGGTCATCTCCTATTGTAACGAAGGAGGTCACTCCCCCGCTGCTTGAACTTCAGCTAGGATCTGGATTTTAGACAGGTGACAGGAAATAGGTTTTGGTTTTATCAAATATTAAGATACTTTTATATCCTTGAATTGGATATATAATGCAACAAAGCAAGTGCGAAAGAAAGTATTTACACGATGCACTACACGAGCCTCAATGCTCTCTCAACCAACAGCTCAAAGTGAAGTAAAGTTTTGTCAGTGAACAGGTCATGGTTTCCAGGGCACAAAAATATTTTGACACAAATTAAATTTAAATGTTGAAGTGAAACTAAGTTTTTTCTGTGTTCTTGAATGGCTTACAAACATCTTCCATGCTGCAGTTTTTGTGTCAGCACATGGTCCTAGGTCAAGTCACTTGCTATGCAAGTACATCTCCACAATCACTCTCAGTTCTTTGTTTTATTACGAGTCAGTCCACCTTTAGTTTCTTGGGGTGGGGGCAGAATCCTTCCATGATAGATACTTAAGACATTGGATTGCAAAAGAGAATACTTCTGTATGTTTTTGGTAATTTTTGTATCTGTTTTTCAAAGCTACCATGAGTTAAGTGAATATATTTTCATTGAGGCATTCTTTTACCCCCTGTTGTCCTTCCTATTGCTAACCCTTTCACTATCTTTTCAAATAAGGAATATCTCATTCCACATGTCTTCAAAGGTACAAATCCAGTGGATGGCTTGTTGAAAGGGAAACAATATTGTTGCTTGTAGTTCTGTGGTTTCTGGAGAAGCACATACACACACACGGACACATATGCACATACACACACACGCATATACACATGATGATAAACATCAATTAAAACTCAAAAAGTCCCTTGCACTGAGTTTGAGAAAACTCCCTTTCTAACTATTGCTTTTGGAAAAGTAACCAACCTGTAATTGGCCTGCTGGAAACCAGTAAACAACAGTGCTCTTCTTCGTTAATTGCAGTGTGTAATTAAAATAATTTAATAAACTTGTCGATTAATACAATTACCACAAGAGATGTCTTTCTTCGTGGACTATTGATCTCTGACTTCTCAGCTCAATGGAATCAACATTAATCCTCTTTCTCTCTCTCTTTCCTCTTGTAAATTAAAAGTATTTTAACAAGATTACAACCTAATTACATTTCTCTTTCCCATTTTACCATTCCACTTGCTGTTCTCTCTTCAGGTTACTCCACCTCCTTCCCACATCTATGTTCTTTCAGTATTTCTATGAAATACCTCCTCCTCCTCCTCCTCCTCCCACCTGTTGCTGCTATTATCTTGTAATCTTTGTTCCATTCCTTGTTTTTCCAAAATATAACAAGATGTTCCAAGATCTCTCCATATTTCTTCAACTTTACACTTAGCAGTTCTTTACTTTTATTTATTTATTCTTGTTTTTTAATCAAAGAAGATTTATTTGTTGGTTCAATGTGAATTGGTAGAATCGTTAGGGGTCAGATTCAAGGTTCACTGATACTTTGTCCACATCTCGACATTGTGAGTTCAAATCCCATCGAAGTCAACTTTGCCTTACATCCTTTTTGGGGTTGATAAATAAGGTACTACCCTAGAACTGAGGTTCATCATTCTCTCTTTCTCCCTCCTTCTCTTACTCTCTTTCTTTCTCACTCTCTCTCTCTCCCCACCCAAGATCCAACCTTGAAACCTTGCACCATGCACATTCAGCTTGTGGTTGGATTGCATTGAAGTAATCACCTGTTGCAGGTGTGTGTGTGTGTTGAGTAAGGGTGCTGTGATGAATGAAAAAAGGCAGACAACTCACCCTGTTTTAATAAAATACAGATGATTTTAAACTTTATAAACTTGTCCCACAAAGCAAGAAGAATTGGAGGCTACAAACTTCATTTTGTTTTCCCATTAATAAAGAGGCGAGGAAGAGTCCCCCGTATTTGTTAGCAGCAGAACCACTAATTAAAAGGACACATACCTGTCAAATAATCAGACACTAGTTGCATATAAAGGAATTTGGTTGGTTAAGCAACTCCTGTATTCGCCAGTGTATATAAAACATGCTTTCCATATAAAAAAAAATTGCCCTTCGTTCACTGTGGGAGAATGAATGTCACAGACTATGGAACTGGATGAGCATAAGTCTGCTAGACACAAGGATTGTTGCTAATAATAAAATATTGGAAACCAGCCAAAATATCACAGCCTGTTTGCACAAACTTAGAGGAAAGTGTTTAAGGGTACACTGCTAGTTTACATGGGGATGTTATGTCGTCTCACTTCACCATCTTTCCTGTTGTACCTGGCCAACACCTGACGTGGGCCAAGTACATGGCACTGATATATATATATATATATATATATAATAATGATATTAGGGAGTATTTATTTAACTATTATCATTAACCTGAAGATTGGCTATAATTTTAAATCGAATTTATTTCAATTGAATTTAAACTCAATTGTAATTCGAATTTAATTGTAGCCATGAAACATATGTAGTGGTTTTACTTATTATATTATATATTTATCATTCATTTTATACTTTTTGAGATCTAGTTATAAGTTATATGTTTTATAAAAATATATATATTTGTTATTTATGTATTGGTTTATGTCTATCACTGTTTGAGTTGCATAATAGTGGTTTTATCTCTAATTTATATTTTATATATATATAGATAGATAGATATTGTTTTAGAAAACAAATCCAAAAGAAGTTCACTCTAAGATGTAGAGCAGTATGTATTAAGAAGGGGGGAAGGTCCCTCCATATTTTAAGAAGTCATGGGCCAACAGGATTTTTGGGATCTGATGATATGCCATAAAGCTAAACCCTTTATGGACAG
The DNA here is from genome assembly GCF_006345805.1 of Octopus sinensis. Taxonomy (NCBI): domain Eukaryota; kingdom Metazoa; phylum Mollusca; class Cephalopoda; order Octopoda; family Octopodidae; genus Octopus; species Octopus sinensis. The sequence continues at coordinate 6,150,803 of NC_043022.1, forward strand.
GAAACCTAAGGTAGTCCCATGAACCAGCCTTCCCCATTTTTAATATTTATATATGTGTGTATATATAACAGGCTTCATTCAGTTTCTGTCTACTAAATCCACTCACAATGTTTTGGTCAATGTGAGGCTATCGTAAAAGATACTTGCCTAAGGTGCCACGAAAGAAGACCGTGTGGTTGGAGTCAAACTTCCTTCCACACAGCCATGCCATATTCTTTCTAATTATCTCAATGAAAATCATCCAAAAGCGAGGAAACGGTATTAATAAACCATCATCCATCTGTTATTTGCAATGATGAATGGATGACAACAAAATTCAGTTATGAAATAGTATGGGGTTGGGGTGCATTTCATGCAGGAGGGTTTCTTATATTCCAGCAAATACAATAATAGCTGAATGATCATCGTTAGAAGCTAACAATAAATCTAATTAAACATTTCTTTGATTTTTCCTTTTATTTTGTTTGTTGATTGTGCTTTTATTGAATTCATTGTCTTCGTTTCTTTTTGTCCTTCTCTCGTTTCCATTACGCTTTCATCTTCATTATAATATGTGTTCGCACTTAATTCAAGGTATTATTTTTAGAAAATACTCTCTGTTTGTGCATATATTTAATTACTTAGATTCACCTTTCTTCTTAATACAAAAAGTAAAGCAATTGACACGGATTCAGAATAACAAATAGCATTTATTTAAAACTCACTTGTCACTCGCACTTTCCTTTGTCAAAGAAAATACATCAATAGACCAGTTTATAAAACAATACGTTTCCTCTCTGTCTCTGTCTCTCTGTGACAAAACCTCAGCCCTCCGCTCTCCCCATGCTGTAGAAAACTTGTCCAAACCTCATAAACTTCCTTGTGACAAAACCTCAGCCCTCCGCTCTTCCCATGCTGTAGAAAACTTGTCCAAACCTCATAAACTTCCTTATACCAATAAAGACAATCTCGCCCTCTCAATCGTTCTCACGTACCAACACAATAGATTATTTCCTCCTGCATCTACTGCAGTGTTGCAGTCAATGTTATTCTAAAACATGCGACACATGTCATCTGAACACTTAACCCTTTAGTATTTAAACCGGCCATATCCGGCCAAAATAGTTAATCTGTTTTATGTTCAAACTGACCAGATCCAGGCTCTCACACCTACCCTACAATGTTATTCTACATTAGGTAATTACACCATCAAGATCTTGAAGATATGAGATAATGCATGATTAATTCAAATCAATGGGAATCAACAAGCATTATGTTTGATAGAATAATCTGAACACTAAAGGGTTAAAGGTTATTCAAAGTCAGATCCCTCTTTGATTCGTATTGTCCAGTTTTCTGTGTACACGTGTATCTCTTTTCCTTTAAAATTACACTTAACTTTCCATGTAAGCTTTGAATCTTCTCTGTATTAACCCTTTCGATTACCAACCCGCCTAGGACTACCTCTTGCTCTGTGAAACGAACTCTCTTTAGCATTTCAACCAGGGCTGGCTAACCTGAAGCCTGGGATCACATGCGACCTGCAGATTTTTATCTTGTGGCCCACTTGATACTTTCTTGAAATGGGTTTATTTAAACAAACATTTAAAAAAATTTTATCGAAAATTAAAGAAAAGTAAAAAAAGAAAGATTCTGTTTTTTGCAAAGATAATATTTCCTGTTGAATCAACGATCATTCATTCATTATCGTAATAATCCGCATGAGAAAGCAAAATGCTTTCAATTCTGTCAGTATACAGGCGGCCCCTTAAAAAATCCTCTGTGATTAAAGTGACCCATAATGTAATTTGAGCTGTCCAGGCCTGATTTAAACCAGCCATATCCGGCTTAAACATTCTACCTGTTCTATGTTCAAACTGGTCAGATCCAGCTTCTCACACTATTCTACAATCTCATCTTTAATATAAACAACCCCACCATTGAAATCTCAAAGCTATGAAATATTCCACGATTAATCAAAAACAATGAGAGTAATGTGATTGCTAAAGGGTTGAATCGACCACATCCAGCCGTAATATTCTTCCTGTTTTATGTTCAAACTGGCCAGATCCTACTGCTCACACCTACTCTACAATGTCATTCTAAATATAAACAACCACATGACTGAAATATCAAAGCTTTGAGATAATGCATGATTAATTCAAAGCAATGAATAGAAAAGCATTTTATCTGACAAATTTATCTGAATGCCAAAAGGGTTAAATGGATTTGGATTAACCACATGGCTAGCATAAATCTCAAAAAAGTCAGTTAATTCCTAACACAAAACAGAATATTTTGGGGCCTGGTATGACTGGTTTAACTTCTCAAGGGTTGAGGTTAGAACATCCTGGCATGTCTTTGTGGCGCAAAACACAGGTTCAGGTTTTCGTTTCCCAGAATCCTGCTGCATGTAAAAAAAAAAAAAAAAAGCACATTACAACATGATTTATTGTAAAATACGTAATTAATTGTTTGCATAATTAAACTTCATGGGGCAATGATCAAAGACGAAAGAAGGAACCAAACAAGGGATCACGAAAACTAAAACCTTAATTTCTTATTAGATTTCCGTTTACAGGGAAGAAACATGTTAAGAACACCCTAATAAGTTGTCTGCACATATCATGCATAACTAACCAGAACTAGCGTTAATGGGGCCAGGGGTCTGGGGATGAGGTTCTGAGGAAGTTTCTTCAGACTCGTTTAGTATCCAACTTTATAGAATCCAGCTGTATCTGTTTACGGCAGATATTTCAGTATCAAATCACCAAAGAAATTGTTAGAAAGCTTTACATTGAACCTTACAGGTTGCTAAATTCTCTGCTTTCATTTGCTTTCTTATCAGGCCATGGGAAAAGGTCAGAAATACAAACAAACAGGAGAAAAAAAAAAAAAGAAAAAAGAAACCAAAATATCATAGATACTGATGGTGGTATGGGTGGTGGGGAGGAATATATTATGTATTAAGGATACAAGTACATTAGTATATGTGTGTGTGTGTGTGTGTGTGTACATATGTACGTATGTTGTTAAATGTGTTGTAGCAGTAGAAATAATCATCATCATCATCATTGTTTAACGTCTGCTTTCCATGCTGGTATGGGTTGGATGGTTTGACTTAGGACTGGCAAGATAGGAGGCTGCACCAGGCTCCAATCTGATCTGGCAAGGTTTCTACAGCTGGATGCCCTTTCTAACGCCAACCACTCTGAGAGTATAGTGGGTGCTTTTTATGCGCCACCAGCACAGGAGCCAGTCAGGGGCCACTGGCATTGACCACACTCAAATGGTGCTTTTTACATGCCACTGGCACAGGAGCCAGACAGGCGGCACTGGCATTGACCACGTTCGAATGGTGCTTTTTACATGCCACTGGCACAGGAGCCAGACAGGCGGCACTGGCATTGACCACGCTCGAATGGTGCTTTTTACATGCCACTGGCACAGGAGCTAGACAGGCAGCACTGGCATTGACCACGCTCAAATGGTGCTTTTTATGTGCCACTGGTACAGGAGCCAGACAGGCGGCACTGGCATTGACCATGCTCGAATGGTGCTTTTTATGTGCCACTGACACAGGTGCCAGTCAGGTCGTAGTGGCATTGTCCACAAGTATGAGAAGGAAAGGAGGATTGCACCTTGAACTACTTTGGAAGTCTATTGAAGGTCATCATTGGTTTAGTGTCCACTTTTCCTTGCTTGCATTGGTCAGATGGAATTGGCTGAAGTAGATGTATGTGGTTTCAGTAGACGGAAACTGAAAAATGCCCATTGCTTATGTGTGTGTGTGTGTGTGTGTGTGTGTGTGTGTCCGTATTCTCTTGTCTCAGGATAACACACTGATTGTAATCAAGAATCACCATCAAACAAGCAGTGTTGTTGATTTGCAATCTTCCATGAAAACATGTCTGGTCATTGTGTTGTTCATGTTCAAAGGACTGATGGAAGTATAACTACCTTGCTTGGAAAACAGACGGGGTTTGGTGACAGGAAGGGCATCCAGTCATGGAAAATCTGCCCCAAGGGAATTAATATTAACTCGTACAAGCATCAAAAATTGGACATGTAAACAATAATAATGTTTCCCCTTAACGAGGGAAGTTTCATTTATTTTTGAGTGATGTTGAAAGTGTTTTGTTAGTCTACTCCACATGTATAATTGCTTGTATTTTCTTAATTGCACTCATTAGATCACCTTCGTTACATCTTGTTTGCACAACTTTCAATTAACGTTGCTAACTTGTGTGTTTTTTAGAGATTTAGCTGGGTTTCCTTCTAGTTTACTCACTCTCCATCCATGTCCCTCACCATTTAAGGTATCAATAACAATTCCAGATAACCGCGAAGGCAGTCAGACTGTGTTTTAGCCACCTACTGCATTGATTGCAGTTGCCAGCAAATAGCTAATTATGCTAATCCCAAAGGCTCCATCTAACTGTTCCCCTCCCCACTCCTCACATCAGCTAATTAAGATACAGAATAAATTATGTTTATTACTCTTTACTCTTTACTTATTTTAGTCATTTGACTGCGGCCATGCTGGAGCAAAAAGTGTTTTTCATAAATTACAATCGTTTAGGCGCAGGAGTGGCTATGTGGTAAGTAGCTTGCTAACCAACCACATGGTTCCGGGTTCAGTCCCACTGCGTGGCATCTTGGGCAAGTGTCTTCTGCTATAGCCTCGGGCCGACCAATCCCTTGTGAGTGGATTTGGTAGACGGAAACTGAAAGAAGCCTGTCGTATATATGTATATATATATATATATATATATATATGTGTGTGTGTGTATATGTTTGTGTGTCTGTGTTTGTCCCCCTAGCATTGCTTGACAACCGATGCTGGTGTGTTTACGTCCCCGTCACTTAGCGGTTCGGCAAAAGAGACCGATAGAATAAGTACTGGGCTTACAAAGAATAAGTCCCGGGGTCGATTTGCTCGACTAAAGGCGGTGCTCCAGCATGGCCGCAGTCAAATGACTGAAACAAGTAAAAGAGTAAAAGAGTAGAGTAAAGAGTTTGCGCTTTCTTCTTAAATATTTAAAATTTTTACGCATAAATATTTATTTACTGTAAAATCATAATATTTGAGGCTTTTCACTATTTTAATCTAATCCAATTATTGCAATGTTCTGATGGAGTTTTCCCCACAGAGGGTTTTAATTATTGCTTCTTGATGCCTATAATGTCTTCAAATAAATTTAGTCCAAATTTATCAGTTTATTAGTGTTTACAGAATCACAATCATTATTTGCACAAGTTAGCAATGAGAAACAAGTCCATTGAGAGATGACCACTCGTGTTTCACACACACACACACACACTTGCATGTATGTGTGTGTGAATGTGTGTGTATATATATCATCATCATCATCATCATCGTTTAACGTCCGTTCTCCATGCTAGCATGGGTTGGACGGTTCGACCGGGGATCTGGGAAGCCAGAAGGCTGCACCAGGCTCCAGTCTAATCTGGCAATGTTTCTACAGCTGGATGCCCTTCCTAACGCCAACCACTCCGTGAGTGTAGTGGGTGCTTTTTACGTGCCACCTGCACAGGTGCCAGGCGAGGCTGGCAACAGCCACGGTCGGATTGGTGTATTTTACGTGCCACCTACACGGAAGCCAGTCAAGGCGGCGCTGGCATCGGCCACGAGTCGGATAGTGCTATTTACGTACCACCAGACCAGGGATCCTGGCTGGTTCAATTCGATTTCGATATATATATATATAACTTTTAGCATTCATTAGATTGTGGCCATGCTGGGGCACAACCTTGTAAAACATTTAGTCCTTTGAATCAACCCCATTTACTTAGGTTTTATTTTTTAAGCTTTGTACTTATTTTATCAGTTTCGTTTGCCAAAATGCTAAGTTACAGTACATAAACACACCAGCACTAAGATGCCACACAGTGGAACTGAACCAGGAATTATGTGGTTGGGAGGCAAATTTCTTACCACACAGCCACACCTGCTCCTGTTATCATTATTATTATTATTATTATTATTATTATTATTATTATTAAGTTGACCAAAAAGAAAAATATAGGAAGTCCAAGACAGCTTTCGGAAACCTGGGCTGCTATTGGTCAAGGCAGGTCACTAAATGTGTTGAGTGCTTCTTTCTTTCATTTGTCCACTCACCTGTTTGTGTATATATGTGTATATATATAATGGACTCTCCCATCGTTAGATGACATGAGGGTTTGGCAATTTCTTGCCGAGCAACCACACAGATGATTTGTTTATAGTGATCACGTGTCAGTATGTACACGTAAGCTCACTCCCTCCATCAGATTGATATTACCTGTACAGGTGCAACAGGGTGCCACATGTCAGATGATGAAATGATTGCAGAGCAATGTGAAATGAAGTGCTTTGCTCAAGAGAACAACATAATGCCCAGTCTGGGAATCGAACCCACGATCTCACAATCATGAGTGCAACACCTTAATCACTGAGCCGTGTGCTTTCACTGTACATGTGTGTGTGTGTGTGTGTTCCTACTTGCACATATGTGTGTGTGTAAATATATGTGTGTGTGTGTATATATGTATGTATATAGTCCACTTGCCTTTGTGTATGTAATATATATATATATACACACACATATGTACATGTTACTTAAATCACA
>NC_043022.1:6159916-6172416 GCF_006345805.1 Octopus sinensis
TGTTTTGGGGGTGTATAAACCTATGTATGTATATGTATGTATATATGTATGTATATATGTATATATATATGTATATATATATATATGTATATATGTATATATTAGATAGATAGATACATAAATAAAAAGATAGATAAACAGACAGACAGACAGCTGAATAGATGGATGGACAGATAGATAGATACATAGACAAATATATTTACATTGACCATTATATATTTATATTTACTGGTTGGGGTAGGGCTAGTGCCCATAGCCTTTGCAGTCTCTCTGAGACCAGTGAGAGATTGATGCTGTTTAAACTATTGCTGGTCAACATCTGCAGGAAGGACATCATCAAGAAAAAGATTCCTGAGGGATAAAGCTCTGAGGAGGAAGGAATGGTTAGTGTTTGGGCAGAGGGAATTGGACACACCAGGAGTGTATATTCGTGTATGTGTGTCTCTGTATTTGCCTGTATCTGTATATATTGGTCTAAATATGTCATGTTCTCTTTCTCTCTCTCTCTCTCTCTCATGTTGAAATGTAAATTAGATGGTTAATAAATACTGGTGAAGCACTCAAAGACAGTGCTTCAGCATGGGCACAGCCTACCCATCAAAAACTAGATTTAAAAAAAAAGTATAAAAGTACCTTTGTTTCCCTTTCTTTGTTTTAAACTATTTTTGTTGTTTGTTTCAGGAAACACACCATGGATGGTCAATTATACTGTGAACCGCACTTTCCTCATGACTCGGTCAGTTCACCATCCGCTCTCACAAATGATAAGGACAAGGTAATTATCACTCTCCTCATTTTCAATAATTTTTTTTTCATTTATTCAATAATTAACATGTCGATTTTGTAATATTGACATCATCTTATCTAACCTATTATCTTATCAAAAATAATATAACAACCATATATATATATATATATTAGAAAAATTGAGGTAATCAGATCAGATGGTTCATATTTGTAGATATTTATTTATATATTACATTTTTTACATATATATCATATCATATCATTCGGATTTCGGATTAGCGCTTGCTCCCATTCTAGTGGGCTTTTCAAAAGCCCAATCCGAATGATATGATATGATATATATGTAAAAAATGTAATATATAAATAAATATCTACAAATATGAACCATCTGATCTGATTACCTCAATTTTTCTAATATATAATACCTGTACATCATCTCCAAACCTTCCGATATATATATATATATATATATTATATATATATATAATATATATATATATATATATATATAATATATATATATATTATATATAGAGGGCATTATACATACATGCCAGAAGGCATTATACATACATGCCAACACGCTAAGAGGGACAATTAGTCATTTCTACCAAAAATATTACTAATCCCACCGAATGCAATTTTTCAAAGTAAGACATTTAAAAAAATATAGACCTGTATCACAGTGATTTCATACTTACGTACTCATCAGCAGGCCTGAATGTATTATAAATAAACAACGACCCTGCCTCGCTTAAGCCGATCAGCTAACTGATCAACATCAACGAAGCACATGGGTGGGTTTACATATATTACATCCGGATAAATGGCAAACTTTTACGAATTGCATTTCGGGAGAGGAAAAGTTTTTTCGGAATAAAAATTTAGCAATTAAGGACAACTACTTAATAAGGAAAACTTAACAAGAAATTGTCAGGTAGATAGCATGAAAACCTCATAAGAGAAAAAAAAAAAATATATATATATATATATATATATATATATATATTATATATATATATATAGGTATATATAGGTTAGCTGAGTTAGAGGTTAAAATAACCATCTAAGGGATAGAAGTATCCATTATATTATGGGTATATCACCTATGCTTAATCATGAGCATATATACGCAAGCATATTAAGCTCATAAATTTATAGGTAAAGACAAAGACAAACACAAGTTTAAGACAAAGATAAACACAAGAAAACAGAAAATGGAGAAATATTGATGAACAACAATTGACTTCCATCAATTATTACACCACCCCCACCACCACCTTAGCGAAGACAGGAGTATTGTTTTCAGTTGTGTTTGTTTGTTTGTCCGTGGACAAGATATCTCAAGAACCACTGGATGGATTCGGATGAAACTTCCAGGGATGTTTGGCCTCGTTATTGGCACACACTGATTAGATTTTGGGATCAATCCGGTACCAGACAGGATTCTGCATTATTATTTATATTTTTTTTTACTTTACATGCACATGTAAAGTTTCACATTGTTCTCTTGTACACACACACACATACACACACACATATACATTTTCAGTGTTGAACATTACCATTCCATTGTACACACACACACAAACATACCTCTCTTTCACACACACATACACTCACACTTCAAACACCATTAATTGGCTTCTCCACCCCTTCATTATTCATCTATCACCCCTTCCTTTCTCATTCATAAGATGCTCTCTTTGCCATTTATCTCCTCTGCCTTCACCTCTCACTCCGGCTCTATTATATATATATATATATATATATATACACACACACACACACACACAAAGACAACACTCATTGTTATATTAGGAGATTATACATACATTTTAGCACTTTACAGTATACTTATATATATATATAATATATATATATATACACACACATAATTCTATACATTGATCTAAAACAACAGGATTATTAGAGGAAGACCGGAATTTAAGAGAAGAGAAAACCAAGAGGTCTCATGATGTTCATTGAAAGATCTTATTTCAGATATTCGCATTTTAAAAATCATCTCCGGTTAATCGTTGACAGGATATTGATGTTGCGTTGGCGGAGGTTTGCACTCTCTCAGTGCTCTTGTTATTTATTAGTTCAATAGAAATAGACTGCATCCGGATCTTTTCGGTTTGAATGACAGTTTTTTCTAGTGGTGTCATATGAAATTATCACCCATAATTATGACCCTAGAATCGATCTATTGCATTTCAATCTGTTTTAGGGTTAGTTAGGGTTGGGTTAGGGTTAGGGGTGGGGGAAAGGGTATCTTTTTTTCTTTACAAATGTAAATAAACCCAATTTGTTTCTTAAATGAGGGACATATTCATACGGCACAGAATGTTTTTTTTTTTACCTCAATAGACGTTATTGGTTGGTTGAAATTGCAGAAATTGAAGAAAAAACAACAACAAATATCTTACAAACCATAGAATTTTCTCTATAAAGCCAAGAGAAAAAAGATATTTTATAAACACATTCTACCAGTATACGAAGTTTAACATTTTTTAGTTACCTAGAAATTATGTTAAAAACTGCCATTCAAACCGAAAAGATCCCTGCATCCCATCATATCTATATGTATATGATATTTACCAGGGAACTACGATGGAAAAACATGAGGAAGATATGGTATATAATATGTTTTGTGCAGGGGTTCCTTGAGACATGTAATTTATTTTAAGGGTTACACAAGGATAAAAAGGTTGAAGAACACTGGATTAGAGTGTGATAGAGACAGAAACAGATGTCTTGATGTAGAGGAGGGACATGGTTTACCATTCAGAGAGAGAGAGAGGGAGGGAGAGAAAGTTAACAAGAAAGGGGGCAGGAACAGGTGTGTTATGCACTCCCCACTCCTGCTCCTTCCTAGAATTCTTATGGACACATATTTATTTTTTTTTCTCTGAATTTTCTTTAGAAGTAAAACAGGCGCAGGAGTGGCTGTGTGGTAAGTAGCTTGCTAACCAACCACATGGTTGCGGGTTCAGTCCCACTGCGTGGCATCTTGGGCAAGTGTCTTCTGCTATAGCCCCGGGCCGACCAATGCCTTGTGAGTAGATTTGGTAGACGGAAACTGAAAGAAGCCTGTCGTATATATATATATATATATATATGTATGTGTGTGTTTGTGTGTCTGTGTATGTTCCCCGAGCATTGCTTGACAACCGATGCTGGTGTGTTTACGGTCCCCGTCACTTAGCGGTTCGGCAAAAAGAGACCGATAGAATAAGTACTGGGCTTACAAAAAGAATAAGTCCCGGAGTCGATTTGCTCGACTAAAGGCGGTGCTCCAGCATGGCCGCAGTCAAATAACTGAAACAAGTAAAAGAGAAAGAGAATATTTTTTTTATACAGTTCCTAATAATATTTACCGTATTTTAATGTGAATAAGGAACCCCCTAACTTTTGGGGCTTAAAATTTGGAAAAAAAAGGTTTTGCAAGGGATTATAAAACTATCCATGTATGAGAAACTCCCATATTTTTTTTAACCTAATTTTTGACAAAAAAGGGTACCTTATACACATTACAATACAGTAATTATAAAAAATATAATAGGATTCTTCAAAACTTCAAATCGCTATGAGGGTCCATCTGAGTAAACTAAGAATCAAAGAGGGGTCCTTAGGCAAGAAAATGGTTGAGAAACGCTGGTGTAAACGTTTGTTGATAAAGAAAAATATCCCAAATAATTTCCAGAGTATTTCTTCTCTGTTCTGAACGGGATTTTATTTAAATGTTGTGGTTCTTTTTATCTTGTTTTGGCCCTTCCAATTTACTTGTGTTGTTTTGTGCCCTCCTCTCTTCCCTATTTTCCTCTTGTTTGCTTCTAGTTGTGATAATTTCCCCCAAATTACCCATTTAACTCATTGGGGGTGGGGGGTGGACAGGGGGGGTCGGCGGGGTGGAGGAAATGTTTCTAGGTTTTGTTTGAGAACATGACATTCTTCTTTGGAAATATCAGGCACCCTTTTTTCATGTGTGTATGCGCGTGCATGATTGTGTGTGTGCACATATAGCTGCTTTATGTGAAGGTATGTGTGTGTGTATATGTCTGTCTATGTGTGTGTATGTACTTGTATGTATGTATCTGCATATGTGCGTGTATATATATATATATATATGTTGGTGGTTGTGTATGTTTGTATGTGCATGTATATATATATATAATATATATATATATAGAGAGAGAGAGAGAGAGAGAGAGAGAGAGAGAGAGACTTGTAAAGATTCGTATGCCAGTGTCGCCTTTTTTCGCATTGTAAATGTTTCTATTTTCAAGTGTCTTTCAACCTACATCCAGATATTCCAACCATGCCCATCATGTGAAATAGAAAAAGTCAAATGACCTGGGACCCTGAAAACCTTCGATGTCAATGGCAAAAGGTTTCCCACACTGACCCCTTCTCTGCTCCCTCCCCAACTCCTCTCTGCCCCAGCTCCACCTTCTCAGCCTGGTTTTTTTTTTTTTTTTGGCCAGGTCAAGAACCAAGAGTGTGAGAATTCAACAATTCGGCTTGAAGCATCCTCACTTTATTATTAAAACGAACAACCCCCCCCACCCCCACCCCTCTCCACCGAAATGAAATGTAAGACTACTTAAGGAATTGTATTTATTGTCTGTACTGAGAGCAGTGCCACTGCTGTAGTGGGGTCGGCTGTCTCATGGCCAAACTGTCAACTCACTGTTGTCTTGTGTTAAAAAAAAAAAAAAAAAAGCAAAAGCAAAAAGAACCCCATCCGCCCCCCCCCCCCCGGCTTCTAATGAAAGAGGGGGATGTAAGCACTTGTGTGTTTGGTGTTCAGTGTTGTCTCACTTGTGAAGTAGAAGATGAAGTCATTCGAAGAAGCTGTGTGAACAGAGACACAACTGAGGCAGTTATTGTTGTTGTTATTGTGGTAGTAGAATTAGTAGTAGTAGTAGTAGTATAGTATGTGATATGGTCACCACCCAATAAGCTGGACTGTCTGTCAGATATACATATATATATATATACATATATATATATATATACAATTGCAGCGTGGAAGGTGTTTATAAGCCATTTAAGAAACACACAAAAGCCGTTCGATACACTTCAACATTTAAGTTTAATTTGTCAAAATATTTTCGTCGCTAAAATCCGCGACCTGTTCACTGACAAAAATCCGTGCTGCATATATATATAATATACATATATATATATATATAGAATATCTGGTTATCGAGAGGAGAGATGACCTAGGTCAGATTGAGGGTATAAGCGGGTGAGTTGCAAGTTATTAAGACAGGAAGCAACTATGGATAGGAAACGAGTTTTTCGGAGCTGGTTTGCATCGAGGCTGGTTTCTATCTTTTCTCCTAAGACACAGCATCCGTGGTAACACGATCTGAAGCAGTAGTTAAGGTGTTGACTGCATTAAAAATGTAGATTTTACCGAAACACCTGAAGGAAACATCATAAGAAGCAGGGATTATCTCATTTGATACAACAGAACAGGTAAATGGTAAATATTTCTTTCTTTTAAGGCATGGCTGTGTGGATAAGAAGTTTGCTTCAAGGCTAAGTGGAACAGGTTCAGTTCCACTGCGTGGCAGCATCTCAGGCTTGTCTTTTTTTTTATAGTTTTGGAGACTGCCCCCAAAGTTTTGCAAGTGGAACTGGCTGGCAGGAATTATGCCGAAGCCTGTTGCGTGCATGTGTGTGTGTGTGTGTGTGTGTGTGTGTGTGTATCACAGACACACACACATGTAGTTTAATTTTGTTCAGTGGTCATTTATAGTTTGGACATTGTGAGGAAAAGTTTCGAGTAGAAGAATGTCTGGGGAATAAAGAATTCTGCTGAATGGGAATCATTGCAGCAATTTCTTCTTTCAGACACAATTCTTGTATTGTCTGTAACTGTCTTATCATGACAATTCTGTATGTGTGTATGAGGGGGGGGAGCATGCATATATGTGTGTTTATATATACATGTGTGTGTGTATATATGTATGTATGTGTGTGTGTGTGTGTGTGTATATATGTATGTATCTGTACGTGTGTGTATGAGGGGGGGAGCATGCATATATGTGTGTTTATATATACATGTGTGTGTGTATATATGTATGTATGTGTGTTGTGTGTGTATGTATATATGTATGTATCTGTGCGTGTGTGTGTATGAGGGGGGGAGCATGCATATATGTGTGTTTATATATACATGTGTGTGTGTGTATATGTATGTATGTGTGTGTGTGTGTGTGTGTATGTATATATGTATGTATCTGTACGTGTGTGTGTATGAGGGGGGGGGAGCATGCATATATGTGTGTTTATATATACATGTGTGTGTGTATATATGTATGTATGTGTGTGTGTGTGTGTGTGTGTGTATGTATATATGTATGTATCTGTACGTGTGTGTGTATAATTCTGTGGGTATATGTATGTGTGTGTGTGAGTTTGTTTACATTCCCATAACTTTTTGACAAAAGAGAGCCAACAGAATAGGGACCAGATTCTAAAAGAATAAAGACTAGGGTTTATTTGTTTATTTTTTGTTGAGCTAAACCCTTCGAGGTGGTGACCCAGCATGGCCACAGTCCATTGAATGAAGTGAGTAAAAAAAAAAGTACGAGACATTAGTGACCAGTGGTCAAGTGAATAGATGCATTACTTCAGGCTGTTTCTATTAATCCCGGAGGTGTTAGAACAAGAGATAATGGTTTCGTAGTTGTTAAGAGATTAAATAAATGGTTCTGCCTCCCCCCCCCCCCGTTCTGAGAAACGGAAAAAAAATTAAGACCAAAAAGATGAGAGAGATTTGTCTGACAGTTGTTAAGTTAAAGTAGATAAACAGAAGAAAGCCTGTCTAGACAATAGAGACGTACAAAAAAAATATATAATAATACTAATGGTAATTGTATCTCCAAGTCGTTAATTTACTAATGTAATCAATTCTTTTAACAGTGTGTTCATTATTGATTGCAGGCTACTAATTGAATTGGTGATGGCTTAAGTTTTATTCTTTGTTATTTGGAGAATGGATTAGGAAACCAGATTCTACGAAAAGATTTTATTGTTTTTCTCTGTTGCATTTCAGAGAATATTTACCATTCTGTCTTATTTTAATCTGGAGCAAATCTTCACCTTTAGTCTTGCTCCTGTCTTAGATGATTAATTCATTAAGTCAATTAAGTATATTAATTCATTAAGCATATTAACATTTCTTTAATATTAATTTATTTTGTGGGTCTCCTGAATTATTTAAATTTCTAAACTATTCTAATTTTCATACTCCAGCATAATTACAACCTTGAATATTCACATCTTAATTTATTAATCCCTAATTTGGAAAATACACTGCAAAGTATACTTTGCTGAAGAGGTTGCAATAAGACTGAAACATGTCTGGTGTTTCATACTTCCTAGCAAAATAAAAACATTAGTCATGAATTGACATTATTTTTTAAACTCACAGCATATTTATTTTTAGTTAACTATTTTAATGTTCCTAACATTTAGACATGTGAACCGTAACTTTTGAAGGCTTTGAATATCTCAGAACTCTCTATCCGAGGAGAGTCCTTGCTCAAACACCAAGACTTAGGGATTCTTGCCTCCCAACAAGTTTATCTCAATTTCTGAATTGTGCAGGCATGGCTGTGTGTTAGGAAGTTTTCTTCCCAAGCACACAGTTCTGGGTTCAGTCCCAATCGATGGCACCTTGGATAAGTGTCTTACGCCAAAGCCTTGGGCTGACCAAAACCTTGTGAGTAGATTTAGTAAGTGGAAACTGAAAGAATCCCATATATATCTGGGTGTCTTTTTGTCTGTATTTGTTCTCAACCACTGCTTGGCAACCAGTGTTGGTTTGTTTGTGTCCCTGTAACTTAGTGGTTCAGCCAAAGAACCTGATGAAATAGGTACTAGTCTTGAAAAATAGTCCAATTTGCATCCAATTTGTTGACTAAATCCTTCAAGGTGCTGCCCCAGCATGGCCACAGTCCAATGACTGCAACAACTAAAGGATAAAGCATTTCACCATCATCATCATCATTGTCATCGGTATCATCATTATCATCATCATCATCACGTGTCCGCTTTCCATGCTGGCATGGGTTAGATGGCTTCCTAACACCAACCACTCCAAGAATGTAATGGGTACCTTTTATGTGTCACCGGTACTAGTGCTTTAGACTTCCATGCAGTTTCCACCCAGCAAATTTCACTCTCATGGCATTAGACAATGTGAGTTTGTGGTAGGAGATACTTGCTTAAGCTACCACTCCTTGGTTTATGCAATGATAGTACCTGGAAATAATTCTGCTGTGAAATGAATTCCTGAAACATTCCATCAAATCCTGTCCCCAAATCGTTGGAATGTCTGTTTCTCTCTGTTTTCCGATCCATCTTGTAAACACCTCCCCCTCCATTCTCACCATGGTATTCTAATTATTATGAAATACCTTCGTTTGTTTTGCGTTGTGACATAATATTTGTATTCCGTCATCAAATTTGCACCAAAACACACCTGATGTTTGGATCTCACCTCATTTAAATCACCAGATTTTTTTTTCTTTTTGTTTAATTAACCTCTGAAAGAAATAACAAGAATATCAACAAAATTGAAATTTGTGTGTTTGTGTTTTGCTGTGTATATGTGTGTGTGTGTGTGTGTATCTTTACCGTTGTGTGTGTATATGTGTGTGCAGATGGATATGTATTTGTCCAAATACATACCCATCTGTGATGAGTGTATGTGCGCAGATGGATATGTTTGTCTGCAAATGTGGTGTATGTGTTTGTGTGTTTGTGTGCATGTCTGTATATGTATATGTGCCATTGTTGTGTGAAGTTTTGGTTTTATTAAAAGTTTCTCAAAATTATTAAAAATTTAGGTGTAGGAGTGGCTGTGTGGTAAGTAGCTTGCTTATGAACCACATGGTTCCAGGTTCAGTCCCACTGCATGGCACTTTGGGCAAGTGTCATCTACTAGTTGTAGAGCTAGGCTTCTAGAATCTTCCATAATGTGCTGTTGTGTCTTCTACAAGTTGTAGAGCTAGGCTTCTAGAATATTCCATAATGTGCTGTTGTGCCTTCTACAAGTTGTAGAGCTAGGCTTCTAGAATCTTCCATAATGTGCTGTTGTGTCTTCTACAAGTTGTAGAGCTAGGCTTCTAGAATATTCCATAATGTGCTGTTGTGTCTTCTACAAGTTGTAGAGCTAGGCTTCTAGAATATTCCATAATGTGCTGTTGTGTCTTCTACAAGTTGTAGAGCTAGGCTTCTAGAATCTTCCATAATGTGCTGTTGTGTCTTCTACAAGTTGTAGAGCTAGGCTTCTAGAATATTCCATAATGTGCTGTTGTGTCTTCTACAAGTTGTAGAGCTAGGCTTCTAGAATCTTCCATAATGTGCTGTTGTGCCTTATAATGTTCTCTTGTGTCTTCTATAATGTTCTTTTGTGTTCTATAATGTTCTTTAATATCTTAATAATGTCCTTTGTTTTGCCATCAAGTCTTTATATTAGGATAAAGGCATGGACTGGGGTGGGGGGGAGAAAATTCCTTGTGTTATTTAGTACAGGCCTCACCCATGTCAACTTATCCGGTCTTTCTCCTAGCATTAATAAAAATAAATTACCAGGCAAGAATTAATGTCAATTAAATCGACTCCCACAAAATATTTGCTTTTGTTTCATCCTCATATTATCTTTGTTTTCCTATCATGGAGACATGGATGAATCTCACAACTTCTCTTTACTCATCGTGATCCTCCAGCAACAGAGAAATCTGTCCAACTGTTGCTGTCGTATATACATATTGTTTGTACCCCCCCCCCACCGCTCTTTAAATGTTTTTCCTATCACCAACCACTTGACGACGGTGTGCCACTGGGGGTAATTTATTGTGCCACTGATCCAAGATATGCTGTGTGTGACAGGACTGTCTCTCCTCCCCCTCCCCCTTTTATTCAAAGTTAAACAAGTTATTTGCACTGTGACCCGTGAAAGTTCATGTCCCCTTTGAGGGTTTTTCTCCCCTTCTTTTTTAACCTATTTATTTACTACTGGAGGGCCTTCTTTTCAACAGCCATTTTAACTGTTTTTATACCAATCCACCTGAGCCAGCCCTTGTTTTTATGATAGAAACTTCATGCCTTAAATTGATTTCATTTAAAATCTTTCATCAAAATTTCACATTTATGATCCAAACACCTGATCAATAAGGACAAATTCATTTCACTAAATTCTTCAAAATCAATTGAAACAAACACAGAGTATCTCAACAGAAATATGGTAACAAAGGGGTTAATTCTGTGAGTAACATTGGCATCATGTTGGTCGTGTGTACACAACATGGGTAGCAGGTAGCTTCCTTGAGAACTGTTTATATAGACTTTCAGCAGATGTGGACGAGTCTAGTTCACCCAGTGTTAACCCTCTTCACACCAACCCACATGACACCACCCCTCCTGGTTCTATGACAGTCTCCTTGCTTTAAAATAATCTAAATTAAAACCTTTCCCCAAAATTTCATGTCCCAAACACCAGATTAAAAACGAACTCTTTTACTCTTTTACTTGTTTCAGTCATTTGACTGCGGCCATGCTGGAGCACCGCCTTTAATCGAGCAACTCGACCCCAGTACTTATTCTATCGGTCTCTTTTGCCGAACCGCTAAGTAACGGGGACATAAACACACCAGCACAGACACACGAACACACACACCACACACACACACACACACACACATATATATATACGTATATACGATGGGCTTCTTTCAGTTTCCGTCTACCAAATCCACTCACAAGTCTTTGGTCGGCCCGAGGCTATAGTAGAAGATACTTGCCCAAGGTGCCACAATGTTATTTCACTAACTTCTTTGTTATTTTCAAAATGAATTGAAACAAAATCAGTGTACAGCAACAGAAATATGGTAACCAAAGGGTTAAAGTGATCAAAATTAAAACCTTTTGTCTAAATTTCCTGTTAATTTATGTTTCATACACCAGATTAATAACAACCTGTCTCATCAGAAATGTGTTCTCAAAAGGGTTCAACTGTTGACTGATCAATGTTGGAAATTACGTCAGATTCTTTATGGCTGCATTTTCTGGTGGCATCCAATGTACTTCTCTCGTACTGGTGCCATTGCACCCACTTACACTATATAAAGTATCTGGTATTGGGACAAGCCTTAGAAACCATCCCCAAAATGGAATGTTTTGAAGGCGCTGTCACCCCCTGACTGTCAGAAGGCCAGTGACACTGAATACAGAACAGTCCAACCCATTCTATACAATGGTGGTGACGGCAACGGAAGCAATTACTCTTACAAGGTTTAATTGCACACATAATATGTCTCTTGTTCAGTATTATTCTAATTTGGTATTGTTATTGTTGTTGTTGTATAGTGTGTTTATTATGAAATATGTTTGTTGTTTTGAAGACAATAAGTGTTTTTGTAACACTTTAAGTTGCAAAGTTATTTTCTTTGCAACAACTACAACAACAACAACAATAGTCATTGCACTGAATTGATCTGGAAGTTCATTAAGGACTGTTAACGAAGTCAGAATGATAATGAGTTGATGATGTGTAATTAAGGTTTGCTTTGTAATAATAGTAGAAGCCACACAGCTTTAGTTACCAGTGTGTGGTTAAATGGGTATGATTTAGTAGTGGTAGTAGCAGCAGCAGCAGCAGTAGTAGTAATAATTCTTTACAAAAGAGGGTTTACTAAAAACATTGGGGACAGAAAAGGACAATGTGG
>NC_043022.1:6177416-6182416 GCF_006345805.1 Octopus sinensis
GAGTACAGCAAGGTGTGTGTATATATATATATATATATATACATACACATACACACACACACACACACACACATGCCTCTCAATAGCTTTATATAAATATATTAAGATTCTGACAAGATCTCAACATAAGTTGCCCTCCTCAAATGCCCTGCCCCTCTGTTAATTCCTTACCTTACGAGTTACTTGGTTACCCTGCCAGTGCTGGTGCCATCCAAAGATGCATCCAGGCCACACTGTTACGTGGTTGGCATTTGGAAGGGCATCCAGCTGTAAAAAATCATGCTGAAACCAACCTCGCGTGTTCTGGTGCCATGTGAAGAGCACCGAGTCCATTCCGTGGAGTGGTTGGTGTTAGGAAGGGCGTCCGTGGAGGCGCAATGGCCCAGTGGTTAGGGCAGCGGACTCGCGGTCATAGGATCGCGGTTTCGATTCCCAGACCGGGCGTTGTGAGTGTTTATTGAGCGAAAACACCTAAAGGCCCACGAGGCTCCGGCAGGGGATGGTGGTGATCCCTGCTGTACTCTTTCGCCACAACTTTCTCTCACTTTTTCTTCCTGTTTCTGTTGTACCTGTATTTCAAAGGGCCGGCCTTGTCACTCTCTGTTTCACGCTGAATATCCCCGAGAACTACGTTAAGGGTACACGTGTCTGTGGAGTACTCAGCCACTTACACGTTAATTTCACGAGCAGGCTATTCCGTTGATTCGGATCAACCGGAACCCTCATCGTCGTAACCAACGGAGTGCTTCCAAGGAAAGGCGTCCAGTAGCCTAGGGTCATTTCTCTACCAGGCTCCTGTTGACCATCCTTCCCATGCATGCATAGAAGATGGATGTTAAACGATGATGATGATTGCTAGACAGACATATTCAGTTTCTAGTGGTTTCCCTTCTCCGTTGAAAGACTCTTTCACTGATGGATCTCACTTGAGATAGTAAAGGTGACATGAGTGGTATAATGTCAGAATTAGCACCATTTGCTCAATGGCTTTAATGTTAATCTCTCCTCACATCCGTCTCGTCTCTTTTCGTCATCTTCACCAATGACAATCACAAATTTCTTCCCATCTTCGTCTACTCGATGCATCCATTATTCATCCCCTTCCGCATCAGTTATTTGCAAAAGATGAGTAGCTATCATTCGTCTCTCAGTTCTCTGAAATATTCTTTAATTAAAACACGATATAAAGGGCAGAGAATAGAACACTGGAGAGGTTGGGCCCCACTTAAGAGTTTAACCACACTCTTATGAATATGAACAAAAGTCAGTTGTTGTTTTTGCGTGTCTGTATGTGGGAGGGTGTGGAGAAATGCAAACTTGACAATCTTTGTAAAGGACAAACCATTTACATGCTGTGATTGGATAGTTGAGTATTTTATTATAGATTTATATAATGTGTGTTTGTGTGTAAAATCACATGCACACACACACACACACACACACACACACACATAAACAAAGGATGAATATTTCATATTGGAGTGGCCTTCCTCCTTGAACGTATATCAAATTATTTTTTGCTTCATTTCCATTCGACTCCACTATCGAAAAGAATAACTGTTATATATATACACACACATATATAGACATGCATATATGCACATATGTAATGAAAACTGTATTTCAATGAAAACTGCATTTCACTCGTGGTCACTTGAGATTTGAAAAAACAAAAAAAATTCACAATGATTCCCAAGAACAAACCTTGTCAGAATGATGCTTATGTTGGACGTAAATGGCAGTCTCAGAGAAAAGCTGCCAGGCACACGATATCATCCTTCATCGAACTGCACAAGAGGAATTATGAAAGCGTATTGAGCGAGTTTTTAAAAGTCAGCATTTCTTTATTTATTTGTATATTGTTAATTTCTTAATTTGTTTTGACTGTTATTTTGTTTTGTTTTCTTGATATGATTTTAATTTCAATATATATATTTACATATATATATATATATCACCATGTTGATTCGCTAGCTTCTGCACGCATTTTTTTTCTCTCCTTGTTTCTTTCTGTGTTTCTTTTCTGTGTATCTTTCTGCTGAAGAGCGTAGGCTCGAAACGTAAAAGACTTGTTTTATTTATATTCCTGAGCGCCATACTAATACAATTGTTTGTTTATATTCCACCTGCCTTCGTCTTTTGTCTATTTTCATAAAGCTTCCCATTATATATATATATATACATATATATATATATATATATATATATTATATATATATATATATATAGGGGGAGTTTACGAAAAAAACAAAAGACGAAGGCAGGTGGTGTACAAAACAAACAGATGTATTAGTATAACGCTCAGGAATAGAAAAAGTCTTTTATATATATATATATATATATATATATATATATATAGGGGGAGTTTACGAAAAAAACAAAAGACGAAGGCAGGTGGTGTACAAAACAAACAGATGTATTAGTATAACGCTCAGGAATAGAAAAAGTCTTTTATATATATATATATATATATAAATGTATATGAGAAAGAAGGGTGTGCTGGTAAACAAATTAGAAATGATAAATATATCGAATATATTAAATCTGGTATATTTGATATGTTAGTTGCGTCTGATTTGTTCACCCCCATAATTGCTTCTATATCCCCTTAACCTGATCCCTCTTATAGCCGTTCTTTACCCTGTGGAATCGATCTCTTGTTAAGACATCGGAGTCTAAGTTTGAATGTTTTAAGCACTACTAAGTGTTGTCCTTTTAGAGAATCTCTGGATCTCATCTCTGAGCTATATATATATATCCTGGTGCAGCCTTCTGGCTTCCCAGATCCCCAGTCGAACCGTCCAACCCATGCTAGCATGGAGAACAGACATTAAACGATGATGATGATGATGATATATATATATATATATCCTGGTGCAGCCTTCTGGCTTCCCAGATCCCCAGTCGAACCATCCAACCCATGCTAGCATGGAGAATGGACGTTAAACGATGATGATGATGATGATGATGATATATACATGTGTGTGTGTCTGATGATGGCTTAGCTGGCTAAAACTTCAAAGTCACTGTCAACAATATTCTTGTTTAAGATTAATAAATTTGTCCTCTACAAAATTATAGAGTGACCCATCAGATTAATGTAAAATTGTTTTTATTAAAACGGAACATAAACACACACACACCTTATGTGTGTAAATTGTTATCAAAGCAAACAAATGGAGGAATAGAAGAAACGGAAGCTGGGAATGCATAGAAAATATATTGGAATTAACCAGAATTTAAATTTTATTTTCATATTTCTGTCTATTTGTCATCACAAAATTACCCAACTCTTTGTTCCTGGAAACTACATTGATCGTGTATATATATATTTGTATATGCAAGCATGTTTGCATACATAGACACACAAGCACATATATATATATGTGTATATAAGGCGGTGAGCTGGTAGAAACGTTAGCACGCCGGGCGAAATTCGTAGCCGTATTTCGTCTGTCGTTACGTTCCGAGTTCAAATTCCGCCGAGGTCGACTTTGCCTTCCATCTTTTCGGGGTCGATAAATTAAGTACCAGTTACGCACTGGGATCGATGTAGTCGACTTAATCCCTTTGTCTGTCCGTGTTTGTCCCCCCTGTGTTTAGCCCCTTGTGGGTAGTAAAGAAATACATATATATATATATGTGTATGTGTGTGTGTATAATATATATATATAAATTAGAGAAAACCCACTATTATGTAATTCAGTTTATATATTTTATATATTTATATTGTGAAATTTGATTTAATACTAAATTGAATTTTTCCCTATAAGTTTGGAGTTATACTCCTTAATATTATTATTATTATATATATATATAAATATATATATACATATCATATATTATGTAAAATCTATTTTGTTTCTGCTGCAGAGGGCATCCAACAACAACACGCCAACATCCAACAGCTCCAACCATATCTCCAGTGGAGCCGGTAACAAAGTCCAGTCTCCGTCACTCGGAGACATGTCTCACACATCCAACAACAGCAACTGCTCTAGTATTAGCAGTAGCAGTAGCAGTAACAACATGCCGGTTCCAGACAACCAAAAATCCAGAAAAGAAGGGGTAAGTACCACCACAACACTGTTGATCTTCGTTGCATTTATCACGTACGTCTCTCTTAAGTCTTGGAAATCCGATTCCATGACTGAACCAATGGTGGTGGTGGGGGGGGGTTCTTTTTTATCACAGTAAAAAAAAAAGACAAATATTAAACAGGATGTTTGAAATCAATTCTTAAATCTCCATCAAACAACAACTACAGCAACAACAACAACAACAACCAAAGTTTGGGATTGGTTTTAAACAAAGTTTTAATTTAAAGTGTTGAGTGGAGTGGATGAGTGTGGTTGGAGGGGAGGTGGAGGGGGGCGTCACAAGAAACCCAACAATAAATTGTCTGTTTGATTTGGCGGGAGGGGGGGTAATTTTTTTTCTTGTTTTTTTTTTTTGCTGGATTTTCCACACAAAAGAATTACCATCTCGTTTGTGATGTTATTAACTGTTGACGAAGAACAATTGTAATCATCACAAATATGACGTATAAATATAAAGAAGCACATATTTGTATATACGTGTGTGCACGCAAGAGGGAAAGCACACACACACACACACACACATATACATACACACACACACACACACAAGGTGTTAGGGTTAAATTTGACCGTTTGCATGAAAGAAAAGAAACCAACATCCCATCCCAAAATGTAAATCAGTTTTTAAAGAATCATAAAATATCAACTAGATTATGGTTGGGAGGTCACTTAGCGGCTCAGCAAAAGAGGCCGATAGTATAAGTACTGGGCTTACAAAAGAATAAGTCCCGGGGTCGAGTTGCTCAACTAAAGGCGGTGCTCCAGCATGGCCACAGTCAAATGACTGAAACAAGTAAAAGAGAAAAGAGTAATTTGCTCAAAGTACCCCCCCCCCACTCCTCAGCTTCCACTGTGGACTCAAGATGGCTTTGGAGCCCTGGTGCATGCATTCTTCATTGT